>NC_073421.1:230000-472500 GCF_028641065.1 Leucoraja erinaceus
AGCCCGCCAGGACTCGCCCTGAGCTCGCTGACGTGAGGACGGTCCGGCTCGGGGCTGGAACGGGGCTTCCGTGAGGGCGGCCAGCACGAGGGAGGAACGGTGCTCCCGTCGGAGTGGCCGAGCTCGGGGAGGTACGGCGCTCCCAGCCCGAGGGAGGAGCGGCGCCCATGTCGGGGCGGCCTGGCGCGAGGCTGAGACGGTAACGGTACTTACGTGAGGGCGATCCGGCTCGGGGCTGGAACGGTGGTCGGGACGTTCTGGCGGCGGTGACCTGAGTCTGGGGTTCAGCCGAGGGCCAGCGGCTGCGTCTGCAGGACTGGTGGGCGGCAGCTTCGACCACCCCGGGCCGCGGTGATTGAGCCGCGGGACTGTTTTGACATCGCCCGGTGGGGTATCGCCTCAGCGCAGAGGGAGAAGAGGAGGGAAGAGACTGCAGACCTAAGACTTTTGCCTCCATCACAGTGAGGAGGTGCTGGGTGGACTCACTGTGGTGGATGTTAATATGTGTTTATTGTTGTTTTTTATTGTATTGTATGTATGACTGCAGGCACGAAATTTGG
Organism: Leucoraja erinaceus; assembly: GCF_028641065.1. Lineage (NCBI taxonomy): Eukaryota > Metazoa > Chordata > Chondrichthyes > Rajiformes > Rajidae > Leucoraja > Leucoraja erinaceus. Next base: position 230,561 of record NC_073421.1, read on the forward strand.
TTCAGACTTAGGTCTGAATGACAATAAAGGAAATCTGTAAAATTATCGGTTCATGAGTTGGACGGGGCGCCGGACTTTGAGCGCGATATCGCGCGGCCCGGGCCAAAACTCTCAGCTGGCCCGCCGGCTGGGCTTTGTGTACAGTCCAGCACCCGGGGCCAACTCATCATTCACCCAGACACGGCCCAGTCCTCTGGAGCTATTAGTCCTTTGTTTTAGTTCTATAGACACTGTGGTACGGTGGTGTAGCGGTAGAGTTGCTGCCTTACACCAAATGCAGCACCAGAGACCATGGTTTAATCCCGACCACGGGCGCTGTCTGTACGGAGTTTGCACGTTCTCCCCGTGACCCGCGTGGGTTTTCTCCGAGATCTTCAGTGTCCTCCCACACTCCAAACACATACAGGTTTGTAGGTTAATTGGCTGGGTCTAAATGTAAATTGTCCCTAGTGTGGGCTGGATAGTGAAATGCCCCTGTTCCACTTAGGAAACCTGAACGGAAACCTCTGGAGACTTTGTGCCCCACCCAAGTTTTCCGTGCGGTTCCCGGAGGTTTTTGTCAGTCTCCCTACCTGCTTCCACCACCTGCAACCTCCGGCAACCACCTGCAACCTCCGGGAACCGCACGGAAACCTTGGGTGGGGCACAAAATCTCCAGAGGTTGCCATTCATGTTTCCTAAGTGGGACAGGGGCATTAGTGTGTGAGGATCGCTGGTCGGCGTGGACTCTGTGGGCTGAAGGGCCTGTTTCCGCGCTGTATCTCTAAACTAAACTATACAGACAGTACTGTTTAGTGAGGCTGGCACGACAACTTGCTGTAGGGAACAGGAAAGGACAGTTACAATACGTTACAGTAAACCGCTTCTACCTTAAGTCTGTTTCAACCGAAAATCCAAGAGTCCACCAACTATTCTGCTTATTTCATAGAGCAAAGAACTGGACAGCACGGTGGTGCAGCGGTAGAGTGGCTGCCTCACAGTGAAGAGAACAAGGTTCGATCCTGACCACGGGTGCTGTCTGTACAGTGTTTGCACTGTGTCCACGCCGACCAGCGATCCCCGCGCACTAACAATATCCTACATGCACTAGGGGCAATTTACAATTTCACCAAGCCAATTAACTTATAATCAAGCTGATCTACATCGGTGAGACCAAGCGCAGGCTTGGCGATCGCTTCGCCCAACACCTCCGCTCGGTCCACAATAACCAACCTGATCTCCCGGTGGCTCAGCACTTCAACTCCCCCTCCCATTCCGTATCTGACCTCTCTGTCCTGGGCCTCCTCCATGGCCAGAGTGAGCACCACTGGAAACTAGAGGAGCAGCACCTCATATTCCGTTTGGGCAGCCTGCACCCCAGCGGTATGAACATTGACTTCTCCAATTTCAGGCAGTCCTTACTGTCTCCTCCCCTTCTCAGCTCTCCCTCAGCCCTCAGGCCCCACCTCTTCCTTTCTTCTTCCCGCCCCACCCTACATCAGTCCAGAGAAGGGTTTCGACCCGAAACGTTGCCCATTTCCTTCGCTCCATAGATGCTGCTGCACCCGCTGAGTTTCTCCAGCACTTTTGTCAACCTTCGATTTCCCAACATCTGCAGTTCCTTCTTAAATAATCTACAAACCTGTAAGTTTAGAGTGTGGGGGGGAACCAGAGCTCGCAGAGAAATTCTATCTTATAGAAACTTACAAAATTCTTAAGGGGTTGGACAAGCTAGATGCAGGAAGATTGCTCCCGATGTTGGGGAAGTCCAGGACAAGGGGTCACAGTTTAAGGATAAGGGGGAAATCCTTTAAAACTGAGGTGAGAAGAACTTTTTTCACACAAAGAGTGGTAATTCTCTGGAACTCTCTGCCGCAGAGGGTAGTTGAGGCCAGTTCATTGGCTATATTTAAGAGGGAGTTAGATGTGGCCCTTGTGGCTAAAGGGATCAGGGGGTATGGAGAGAAGGCAGGTACGGGATACTGAGTTGGATGATCAGCCATGATCATATTGAATGGCGGTGCAGGCTCGAAGGGCCAAATGGCCTACTCCTGCACCTAATTTCTATGTTTCTATGTTTCTAAAACCCACGCAGTCACAAGGAGAATGTACAAACTGTGTATGGACAAGCTCCCGTAGTCAGGATCGAACCCGGGTCTCTGGCACTGTGAGGCAGCAACTCTACCACTGCGCCACCGTGCTGCCCGATTAATAGGATAGACGCTACTACCTACATGCCATTGAAGTTCAGGCTGGGTATACTGAATACTTCACATTCTTGGTGGTTATTGTGGCGTTTGTAAGTAGTACTGTTTACATATCAGTTGTGCTGCTGCAAGGAAGAATTTCATTCTTCAGTTTTGGGACCTTTGACAATAAAACACTCTTTACAAGTTGACTCCTGTCAAAGAAGGAACTGCAGATGCTGGTTTAAACCGAAGACAGACGCAAAAAGCTGGAGTAATTCAGCGGGTCAGACAGCATCTCTGGAGAGAAGGGATGGGTGACGTTTGTGCAGAAGGGTCTCGACCCGAAACGTCACCCGTTCCTTCTCTCCAGAGATGCCGCCTGTCCCGCTGAGTTACTCCAGCGTTTTGCATCTGTCCTCCACGATCTAGCTCCGTCACCACCGTACCCGATCGATGGAGAGTTGACAGTGGATCGGACAGGAGGGTGAAGAACAGAATCAATAAAAGGGCCAAACCACTCGAGGCAAAAATTAACTTAATTAAATCAATTAAAGGGCGGCACAGAGGTAGAGTTGCTGCCTTACAGCGCCAGAGACCTGGGTTCAATCCTGACGACGGGCGCTGTCTGTACGGAGTTTGCACGTTCTCCCCGTGGGTTTTCTCCGAGATCTTCAGTTTCCTCCCGCACTCCAAAGACGAGCAGATTTGTAGGTTAATCGGCTTGGTCAATGTAAGAATCGTCCCTGGTGGATGTCGTTTAGTGTTGATGTGCAGCGATCGCTGGTCAGCACGGACTCGGTGGGCCGAAGGGCCTGTTTCCGCACTGTATCTCTAAACTAAACTGAAGAAGGATCCCAAACTGAAACATCGCCCATCCTTTTCCTCCGGAGATGCTGCCTGACCCGCTGAGTTACTCTAGCACTTTGTGTGTCTAACTTTTATATCAGCCAGCATCTCAAGTTCCTCGTTTCAACTAATAAAATCCTGGCCTGTCCAACCTTGGCCTACAGCTCAGAAGCCTCCCTATAGTTCTTTTTACTGTATGAATGAACAGGTTTATTGGCCAAGTATTCACATACAAGGAATTTGCCTTGGTGCTCCGCCCGCAAGTGACAACATGACATACAGTGACAGTTACGAATGACACATAAAACATTAAACATTAATAATAAAACATTATCGATTAAACATGCGAATTAAATAAAATACCACAACAAAAGGAGGCTACAGATTTTTGGTTATTGAGTAGAGCAACTACTCGTGGATAAAAGCTGTTTTTATGTCTGGCTGTGGCAGCTTTGACAGTCCGGAGTCGCCTTCCAGAGGGAAGTGATTCAAAGAGTTTGTGGCCAGGGTGAGAGGGGTCAGAGATGATCTTGCCCGCTCGCTTCCTGGCCCTTTGTATGGCTGTATGGTAATTCAAATCTCACTGTACCAAGGGTACATGTGACAATAAACGCAACTTGAACTTGAAATTCCGATAGATTGTTATTTTGCTCCAGATTCCAGCTTCTGCTGTGACTTGAGGCCCTACTGGATGAAGACGGTGTCTTGCCACAGTTTCCCACAGTATTCTCTGATGTACCAGTGAGGTGAATGGACACTGGTAATCAAGCTGGAACCCTCCTTCCCAAAGACAATGCTGGAGCAGAGAGTGGTGAAGCTGTGGAATTCTCTGCCACAGAAGGTAGTTGAGGCCAGTTCATTGGCTATATTTAAGATGGAGTTAGATGTGGCCCTAGTGGCTAAAGGGATTAGGGGGTATGGAGAGAAGGCAGGTACGGGATACTGAGTTGGATGATCAGCCATGATCATATTGAATGGCGGTGCAGGCTCGAAGGGCCGAATGGCCTCTACTCGTCCACCCATTTTCTATGTTTCTATGGATCGGACAGGTTGAGATGGATATAGGCCAAACACAGGCAGGTGGGACTAGTGTTTGGGCTGGAGGGCCTGTTTCCACGCTGTATCACTCTATAACTCTACAAACTTGGAGAACACAACAAATCTGGGAGATTACTCTTGGTCAGTGGAAGCCAGTCCAAGGGAACCAGTGCTATGTAACTCAGCGGTTCAGGCAGCATCTCTGGAGAGAAAGAACAGGTGACGTTTCAGGTCAAGACCCTTCTTCAGAGTGAGAGCCAGGTGAGAGGGATCCCAGAGACACGCACATAGAACAAATTACTGAAAGGTACGCAAAGAAATAGATCATAGAAACATAGAAAATGGAGTGTTAATTCCAAGGGTCGACATAAAATGCTGGAGTAACTCAGTGGGACAGGCAGCATCTCTGGAGAGAAAGAATGGGTGACGTTTCAGGGCGAGACCCTTCTTCAGACTGAGAGGGAAACGAGAGGTATGGAAGGGTCAGGTGTGAAAAGGAGAGATCAAAGGGGACTGAAGTTGAAGGAAAATGCAGATTAGATCGTTGTTAGCTTGGGGAAGGTGACAACGAGGTATGCAATGTAAAATTTAATCAGGAAGACAGTCGGACTGGTTGGAGAACTAGGAAGGGGGAGGGATGGAGAGCATGTACTCCAGCATTTGCGTCTATCCTCGATGTAAATCAGCATCTGCAGTTCATTCCCCTAGGAAACAAAAATGGAGAACTAAAGAACTAATAGACAACAGACAACAGGTGCAGGAGTAGAGGCCATTCGGCCCTTCGAGCCAGCACCGCCATTCAATGTGATCATGGCTGATCATCCCCAATCAGTACCCCGTTCCTGCCTTCTCCCCATATCCCCTGACTCTGCTATTTTTAAGAGCCCCATCTAACTCTCTCTTGAAAGGATCCAGTGAACCAGCCTCCACCGCCCTCTGAGGCAGAGAATTCCACAGACCATATAATAATTACAGCACGGAAACAGGCCATCTCGGCCCTTCTAGTCCGTGCCGAACACTTATTCTCCCCTAGTCCCATCTACCTGCACTCAGACCATAACCCTCCATTCCTTTCCCGTCCATATACCTATCCAATTTATTTTTAAATGATAAAATCGAACCTGCCTCCACCACTTCCACTGGAAGCCCATTCCACACCGCTACCACTCTCTGACTAAAGAAGTTCCCCCTCATGTTGCCCCTAAACTTCTGTCCCTTAATTCTCAAGTCATGTCCTCTTGTTTGAATCTTCCCTACTCTCAATGGGAAAAGCTTATCCACAGACTCACCACTCTCTGCGGGAAAAAGTGTTTCCTCATCTCCGTTTGAAATGGCTTACTCCTTATTTTTAAACTGTGGCCCCTGGGTCTGGACTCTCCCAACATCAGGAACATGTCTCCTGCCTCTAGTATCCAAACCCTTAATAATCTTATACGTTTCAATAAGATATCCTCTCATCCTTGTAAATTAAAGAACTAAACATGTATCAAGAAGGGTCTGGACCAGAAGCGTTTTCTCCACAGATGCTGCCTGACCCGCTGGGTTTCTCCAGCATTTTGGTGTGAACCAGCCTCTGCATTCCCTGCGTACACATGTTACAAATGCTAAGCCTGTCGCACAGCCAGGACCATCGCTTCGCCTGGTGCTGACGTCTTTCGCATTGTTGAGCACAAGAATTCAATTTTGCCAGGATTCTCCCAGAAGGATCAAGCCCTCTTGATTCCACTCTGCACTGCAAAATAAATACTGCATCATTCTCTCTGCCTGTGCTGATCAGCCTGGGAGAATGAGCGAGACCCAGGCTGTGTTCACTTAGCAAGAGATGAAAGATTTATACCACTCTCAGGAGCGCGGTCAGAGGCCTATAGAAGGGACGATTCTGCTGGATTTAGGTACGGAGAAGTCGTGGGAAGTTTCAGTCTGACATATAACCCTGACATCGGAAATACTACACAACAAGAGGAGCCCATACATCATGAATGAATGGATTAGTTTATTGGCCACGTATGTACACATACAAGGAATTTGCCTTGGTGCTCCGCTCCATTTTGTTGGTTCACATGTTTGATCAATGGAGTTTTATCATTAATGTTTTATTATTATTAGTGTTTTCTGAGTCATTCGTAACTGTCATTGTGTGCCATGTTGTTACTTGTGGGCGGAGCACCAAGGCAAATTCCTTGTATGTGAATACTTGGCCAATAAACTTACTTACAATGACCTACAGTAAACAATTAAGAATAAAACATAAAACACTAAACATTAATAATAAAACATTATTGATAAAATACCAGATCAAAGGGAGGCTACAGATTTTTGGCTGTTGAGTAGAGCAACTACTCGTGGATAAAAACTGTTTTTATGTCTGGCTGTGGCAGCTTTGACAGTCCGGAGTCGCCTTCCAGAGGGAAGTGATTCAAAGAGTTTGTGGCCAGGGTGAGAGGGGTCAGAGATGATCTTGCCCGCTCGCTTCCTGGCCCTTGCAGTGTACAGTTCGTCAATGGAGGGAAGGTTGCAGCCAATAGCCTTCTCTGCTGATCGGACGATTCACTGCAACCTTTTCTCCATTGGAAGGAAGTTGCAATGAAGCCGGCCATCCACAGCAGTCATCGGATCAATTATTTTGTGCGGCCACTCTGGAAATAAAGCAGCCAGCGGCTTAAAGAAGGGCGGGTTTTAATAATGGTATCAGGACAGGAATCAGGAGAGCTCCATAGACAAAGTCCAGTGTCCTCGAGTCGGGCAGAAGAGCCTGGCTCCATGCTGTAGAACTGTATGTGCAGGAAGGAGCTACAGATGCCGGTTTACACCGAAGACACTCAAAATGCTGGAGTCAAGGGCCTGTCCCACAAGCATGCGATTACATACGTCTAGCGCGACCCAACGTGGTCGCTTGAGCCGTACGGCCTCGCGGGGCCGGTCCCACTTCGATCGCCGGAGCCGTATGGAGTTGTGCGGAGCTGGTCCCGACATCGCGCGGGGCTCCGAAAAACTGACCGTGTTCAAAAATTCTGCGCGGCAACAGCCTGCCGGCCCGCAGCGGCATTGAGGCCGTACACAGCGTCTCGACGGGCGTGCGTCGCGTCTCGATACCGTACGCAGCGTCTTGACGGAGTAAGCCTAGCGCGAACATCCCGCGGACTTCGCTCGAACTTCACGTCAACTTATACAGGATCATTCAACCTCCGCGCGGCCCCCGCTTCCAGTTTGGTCACGCTCACCACGTGCAGTCGCACGCTGGTGGGACAGGCCCTTAACTCAGCGGGACAGGCAGCATCCCTGGAGAGAAGGAATGGGTAACGTTTTGGATCGAGACCCTTCTTCAGACTCTGAAACATAGAAACATCGAAAATAGGTGCAAGAGTAGACCATTCAGCCCTTCGAGCCTGCACCGCCATTCAATATGATCACGGCTGATCATTCAAAATCAGTACCCCGTTCCTGCTTTCTCCCCATATCTCCCGATTACATTTGCCCTAAGAGCTCTATCTAAAGGACCTGTCCCACTGTACAAGGTAACTCAAAAAGTCTCCAGAGTTTAAAAAAAAAAATCAAACTCGTGGTAAGTACGTAGAATGTACGCAGCAGCTACGTCGGAGCTCGTGGATATCTCGTAGCGGCTCGTAATGCTAACGGCAGGTACTCGGGAAATGCGGTAACTTGGGAAGTTTTTCAATGCGAAAAATGTCCACGAGAGCCGCGAGTACTTACGAACGGCCATTACCGTAAATCTCCGAGTTCGAATCAGGCGAAACATCGGGACAACTCTTGAATTACCTCGTAGAGTGGGACAGGCCATTAACTCTCTCTTAAAAACATCCAGTGAATTGGCCTCCACAGCCTTCTGCGGCAGAGAATTCCACAGATTCACCACCCTCTGACTAATTAAATTTCTCCTCATCTCCTTCCTAAAAGAGCGTCCTTTAATTCTGAGGTTGTGACCTCTCGTCTTACACTCTCCCACTAGTGGAAACATCCTCTCCACATCCACTCTATCCAGGCCTTTCACTACCCTGTATGTTTCAAAGAGGTCCCCCCTCATTCTTCTAAACTCCAGCGAGCACAGGCCCAGTGCCAGGACCTACTCATTCCAGGGTTCATTCTTGTAAACCTCCTCTGGGCCCTCTCCAGAGCCAGCACATCCTTCCTCAGATATTCATTACCTCTGCTCAAATCACAATGGATCCTTCCCTAGTTTAACCTTCACCCGATCTCTATAGAACAAAGTCAGTATCAAGCACTGAAGACATGGCGTGACACTGTGTGGGTTTTTGCCGGGAGCTCCAGTTTCCTCCCCTCACTCTAAAGACGTGCAGGTTTGTAGGTTAAGTCGTTTCCCTTTCCCATGGACTCTCAGTCTGAAGAAGGGTCTCGACCCGAAACATCATCTATTCCTCTTCTCCAGAGATGCTGCCTGACCCGCTGAGTTACCCCAGCATTTAATGTGTCTATCTCAGGGTTGTAGGTTATTTGACTTCGGTAAAATTGTAAATTGTCCCTACGGTGTGCAGGGTAGGGCTAATGCATGGGGTGATCACTGGTCAGCGTGGACTGTTTCCGCGCTGTATCGCTCAAGTCTAGACTCTAGTCTAAAGTCTAGACTCTAGTCTAGACTCTAAAATGAGCAACGTTTTTTTGTTTCCTCTGGGTATGTGAATACTCAGGAAATGACAATAAAGATATACAATACAATACATTAAAATGTAACTGAAAGACACTACATTTGGAAAATATTAGGCTAGTCTTGGAGGGAAAAACAGATCAATTTCTTTAGACATGGACACCCTTTACCGAATTCTGACAACAATAGCACGGTGCAACACTAATTTAAATTTAAATCCGATGGTGGGTGGGGTGAGGCGGGCGGGGAAGGTGGGGGGGATTCTCTTTTGTTCTTCAATCTAGAAACATAGACAATAGGTGCAGGAAGAGGCCACAGAAACCCATAATCTCTCTTCAGTTGACCTGTAGTGTGACATTGAAACAAAGACTGGCAGAGCTGGTAGAGCCCATGCCTCACAGCGCCAGAGACCAGGTTTCTGTCCTGACCTCGGTTGCTGCCCGTGAGGAGTTTGCACGTTCTCCTTGTGACCGGATGGGTTTCATAGAAACATAGAAATATAGGTGCAGGAGGAGGCCATTCGGCCCTTTGAGCCAGCACCGCCATTCATTGTGATCATGGCTGATCGGCCCCAATCAATAACCCGTGCCTGCCTTCTCCCCGTAACCCTTGACTCCACTAGCCCCTAGAGCTCTATCTAACTCTCTCTTAAATCCATCCAGTGACTTGGCCTCCACTGCCCTCTGTGGCAGGGAATTCCATAAATTCACAACTCTCTGGGTGAATTTATTTTTCCTCACCTCAGTCTTAAATGACCTCCCCTTTATTCTAAGACATATCTTTTCACTTTCTACTTTTTGTCTTTCGTGTTTTCTTTTTTCTTTTCTTTTTTCATTTTCATAATTGAGGTTACAAGGTTTAAAAATCAAGGGTATCATTTCCGATGCCGAATGTTTTATCTCCGTACAATTGCTTCCAATGAAAATAAAATAAATAAAGAACATGTAACTGAACAGTGCATTAGCGTTGTGTAATAAAGGATAGATGATCTGTCAGCCACAGATTACGTAGCACAAGAATAGAGTTACACGTTTGAAAGGCGAGATTGTTATTTTAGCTAATACAATCAGGCATTGTTATTCAACTCAGCCAGAGTGTTGGTGCATGGAACACGTGTCAGGGCATCGCACAGAAATTATATTTCGTATCAGCACAGAATTGAATTACTTACATGCAACATCCGACCTATTTTCTATCCCAATCCTAATGCCTGATCCTGATGGCACTGTACGTCAGGCAGTTGTGAAGCAATACTTGAATATATTTTTCAGCTCATTTGGATGACAAAAGGAACAACTCAGCGGGTCAGGCAGCATCTGTGGAGAACATGGATAGGTGACGTTTCACAGAGTGCTGGAGTAACTCAGCGGGTCAGGCAGCATCTGTGGAGAACATGGATAGGTGACGTTTCACAGAGTGCTGGAGTAACTCAGCGGGTCAGGCAGCATCTATGGAGATAAGGAAATAGGCAACGTTTCGGGCCGAAACCCGGAAGGGTTTCGGCCTGAAACGTTGCCTATTTCCATAAGGATTTCGGCCCCCGAAACGTTGCCTATTTCCTTCGCTCCATAGATGCTGCTGCACCATAACTCAGCGGGTCAGGCAGCATCTGTGGAGAACATGGATAGGTGACGTTTCACAGAGTGCTGGAGTAACTCAGAGGGTCAGGCAGCATCTATGGAGCTAAGGAAATAGGCAACGTTTCGGGCCGAAACCCAGAAGGGTTTCGGCCCGAAACGTTGCCTATTTCCATAAGGATTTCGACCCCGAAACGTTGCCCATTTCCTTCGCTCCATAGATGCTGCTGCACCATAATTCAGTGGGTCAGGCAGCATCTGCGGAGAACATGGATAGGTGACGTTTCACAGAGTGCTGGAGTAACTCAGCGGGTCAGGCAGCATCTGTGGAGAACATGGATAGGTGACGTTTGAGTTGGGACCCTTCCTGAAGGATCTCGACCCAAAACATCACCTATTCGTTTTCTCCAGAGATGCTGCCAGACCCGCTGAGTTACTCCAGCACTCTGTGTCCTTTTGTTCATTGACCAGCATTTGCAGTTACTCATGGAGCATTCCAGCTTGTATGTGTGGTTTAAACAGGACCATTTTGATTCCTGTGTTTGTACACACAGCACATTCAGAAAGTATTCAGACCCCTTCACTTTTTCCACATCTTGTTACGTTACAGCCTTATTCTAAAATGGATTAAATCCATTTTTTTAATCATCAATCTACACACAATACCCCATAATAAAAAAGCCAAAACAGGTTTAGAAATGTTTGCATAGTAATTAAAAATAAATAACAAATATCAGATTTACATAAGTATTCAGACCCTTTACTTAGTACCTTGTTGAGGCACCTTTGGCAGCAATTACAGCCTCAAGTCTTCTTGGGTATGACGCTACAAGCTTGGCACACCTGTATTTGGGTCATTTCTCCCATTCTTCTCTGCAGATCCTCTCAAGCTCTGTCGGGTTGGATGGGGAGCGTCGATCCACAGCTATTTTCAGGTTCCTCCAGAGATGTTCGATCGGGTTCAAGTCTGGGCTCCGGTTGGGCCACTCAAGGACATTTACAGACTTGTCACAAAGCCACTCCTGCGTTGTCTTGGCTGTGTGCTTAGGGTCGTTGTCCTGTTGGAAGGTGAACCTCCGCCCCAGTCTGAGATCCAGAACGTTCTGGAGCAGGTTTTCATCAAGGATCTCTCTGTACTTTGCTCCGTTCATCTTTCCCTCGATCCTGACTAGTCTCCCAGTTCCTGCCGCTGAAAAACATCCCCACAGCATGATGCTGCCACCACCATGCTTCACCGTAGGTATGGTATTGGCCAGGTGATGAGCGGTGCCTGGTTTCCTCCAGACGTGATGCTTGGCATTCAGGCCAAAGAGTTCAATCTTGGTTTCATCAGACCAGAGAATCTTGTTTCTCATGGTCTGAGAGTCCTTTAGGTGCCTTTTGGCAAACTCCAGGTGGGCTGTCATGTGCCTTTTACTGAGGAGTGGCTTCCATCTGGCCATTCTACCATAAAGGCCTGATTGGTGGAGTGTTGCAGATATAGTTGCCCTCCTGCAAAGTTCCCCCATCTCCACAGAGGAACTCTGGAGCTCTGTCAGAGTGACCATCAGGTTCTTGGTCACCTCACTGACCAAGGCCCTTCTCCCCCGAATGCTCAGTTTGTCCGGGCAGCCAGCTCAATGAAGAGTCCTGGTGGTTCCAAAGTTCTTCCATTTAGGAATGACGGAGGCCACTGTGCTCTTCGGGACCTGCAATGCTGCAGAAAATGTTTTATACCATGCCCCAGATCTGTCTCAACACAATCCTGTCTCAGAGGTCTACGGACAATTCCTTCATCTTCATGGCTTGGTTTTTGCTCTGACATGCACTGTCAACTGTGGGACCTTATAAAGACAGGTATGTGCCTTTCCAAATCATGTCCAATCAATTTAATTTACCACTGGTGGACTCCAATCAAGTTGTAGAAACATCTCAAGGATAATCAATAGAAACAGGATGCACCTAAACTCAACTTTGAGCATCATAGCAAAGGGTCTGAATAATTATGTAAATGTGATATTTCCGGTATTTCTTTTTAATTACTTTGCAAACATTCTAAAGACCTGTTTTTGCTTTTTTTATTCTGGGGTATTGTGTGTAGATTGATGATTAAAAAAATGAATTTAATCAATTTTAGAGAAAGGCTGTAACGTAACAAATTGGGGAAAAAGTGAATGGGTCTGGATATTTTCTGAATGCACTGTATGTGTGTGTACATATATATATACACACACACACACACCCACCCCGACACATATGTGTGTATATGGATAGGTGACGTTTCACAGAGTGCTGGAGTAACTCAGCGGGTCAGGCAGCATCTTTGGAGCTAAGGAAATAGGCAACGTTTCGGGCCGAAACCCGGAAGGGTTTCGGCCTGAAACGTTGCCTATTTCCATAAGGATTTCGGCCCCGAAACGTTGCCTATTTCCATAAGGAAACGTTGCCTATTTCGGCCCCGAAACGTTGCCTATTTCCTTCGCTCCATAGATGCTGCTGCACCATAACTCAGTGGGTCAGGCAGCATCTGCGGAGAACATGGATAGGTGACGTGTCACAGAGTGCAGGAGTAACTCACACCCACCCCGACACATATGTGTGTATATGTGTGTATGTATATATCGACCTATACAAAGACAGGAATCAACACAATCACATTTACATCAAATCACTCTGGTATTTTGTACTAAATATTTAATGCATTATTTCTCATTCTTATGCACCGGCATGATTCGCTGTCAATCATTTCGTAGTTGCAAACTGAACAGAAATCTAATCAAAATAGCTTAGAAGGTCAGCCGGATCCATTAAACATTAACTTCACCTGCTCTGCAATAATACAAACCTACAAATGAAAAAATACAAACTTTAACAAAAAAAAACATTCGACTTAATCGGATGGAAATAGAAGGCAGGATAGAGACTTAATGTTTCCACAAATGTCAAGGCAAATCAGCTATTGTTTAATTCATACCTTTTGCTAATAAAATTCAGTTTGTAACAACCGGTAAATTGGCTCCAAAGTTGCAATGAGCTTAAAGTCTGCCTCTATAATGTAACACTGTCTAAATGCCAATTCTTAACCCTGCTGTTTAAGAAAGAACTGCAGATGCTGGAAAACATAGAAACATAGAAATTAGGTGCAGGAGTAGGCCATTCGGCCCTTCGAGCATGCACCGCCATTCAATATGATCATGGCTGATCATCCAACTCAGTATCCCGTACCTGCCTTCTCTCCATACCCCCTAATCCCCTTAGCCACAAGGGCCACATCTAACTCCCTCTTAAATATAGCCAATGAACTGGCCTCAACTACCCTCTGTGGCAGAGAGTTCCAGAGATTCACCACTCTCTGTGTGAAAAAAGTTCTTCTCAAAGTTCGGTTTTAAAGGATTTCCCCCTTATCCTTAAGCTGTGACCCCTTGTCCTGGACTTCCCTAACATCGGGAACAATCTTCCTGCATCTAGCCTGTCCAACCCCTTAAGAATTTTGTAAGTTTCACGGTAAAATCGAAGGTAGACAAAATTGCTGGAGAAACTCAGCGGGTGAGGCAGCATCTATGGAGCGAAGGAATAGGTGACGTTTCGGGACGAGACCGAGACTGTCGGGTCTTGCACTAAACGCATTCACGTCATTCCCTATATTCTGTATCTGTACACCGTGGTTGACTCGATTGTAATCATGTATTGTCTTTCCGCTGACTGGTTAGCACACAACGAAGGCTTTTCACTGTACCTCGATACACGGGACATAAACTAAACTAGATCCTCTACTTTTCTAGAAGTCTGAAGAGATTCAACTTGTCACCGAATTCTCTCACCGGCTTCCATTGTAGAAAATATCAACAGACTATTAATAGACAATAGACAATAGGTGCAGGAGTAGGCCATTCGACCCTTCGAGCCAGCACCGCCATTCACGGTGATCATGGCTGATCATCCCCAATCAGTACCCCGTTCCTGCCTTCTCCCCATATCCTCTGACCCTCTTTAACTGCCACAGAAGGTAGTTGAGGCCAGTTCATTGGCTATATTTAAGAGGGAGTTAGATGTGGCCCTTGTGGCTAAAGGGATCAGGGGGTATGGAGAGAAGGCAGGAACGGGATACTGAGTTGGATGATCAGCCATGATCATATTGAATGGCGGTGCAGGCTCGAAGGGCCGAATGGCCTACTCCTGCACCTAATTTCTATGTTTCTATGTTTCTAAGAGTTCCATCCAACTCTCTCTTGAGAGCATCCAGAGAATCATCATCCACTGCCTGCTGAGGCAGAGAATTCCACAGATTTCACAACTCTCTGGGTGAAAACGTTTTTCCTCACCTCCGTTCTAAATGGCTTACCCCTTATTCTTAAACTGTGGCTGAGACTCTACAAACAGTTTGGATATACAGCTAGGAAACAGGCCCTTCGGCCCACTAATTACAAGGAGGATGTGCTAACTCCACATGGGTAGTGGCCCAAGGACATCATTGGTCCCAAGTTCATACGTGATGGGAGCAGAATTAGGCCATTCGGCCCATCAAATCTACTACACCATTCAATCACAGCTGATCTATCTTTCCCTCTCAACCCAATTTTTCTGGCTTCTCCCCATAACCACCGATACCTGTACTAATCAGGAATCTATCAATCTTCAGAAATCATTGCAAAAGGATTTGAGTATAGGAGCAGGGAGGTTCTACTGCAGTTGTACAGGGTCTTGGTGAGACCACACCTGGAGTATTGCGTACAGTTTTGGTCTCCAAATCTGAGGAAGGACATTATTGCCATAGAGGGAGTGCAGAGACGGTTCACCAGACTGATTCCTGGGATGTCAGGACTGTCTTATGAAGAAAGGCTGGATAGACTTGGTTTATATTCTCTAGAATTTAGAAGATTGAGAGGGGATCTTATAGAAACTTACAAAATTCTTAAGGGGTTGGACAGGCTAGATGCAGGAAGATTGTTCCCGATGTTAGGGAAGTTCAGGACAAGGGGTCACAGCTTAAGGATAAGGGGGAAATCCTTTAAAACCGAGATGAGAAGAACTTTTTTCACACAGAGAGTGGTGAATCTCTGGAACTCTCTGCCACAGAGGGTAGTTGAGGCCAGTTCATTGGCTATATTTAAGAGGGAGTTAGATGTGGCCCTTGTGGCTAAGGGGATCAGGGGGTATGGAGAGAAGGCAGGTACGGGATACTGAGTTGGATGATCAGCCATGATCATATTGAATGGCGGTGCAGGCTCGAAGGGCCGAATGGCCTACTCCTGCACCTAATTTTTATATTTCTACTTTCACCTTAAAAATATCCATCAATAGGCCTCCACAGCTTTCTGTGGCAATGAATCCCAGATTCACCACCCGCTGATTAAAGAAATTCATCCTCATCTCCTTTTTAAAGGTACATCCTTTTACTCTGAGGCTTGGCCTCTGGTCTTAGACTCTTGCACTAGTGGAAACAACCTCTCCACATCTACTGACTGATTCCTGGGATGTCAGGACTTTCATATGAAGAAAGACTGGATAGACTCGGCTTGTACTCACTAGAATTTAGAAGATTGAGGGGGGATCTTATAGAAACGTACAAAATTCTTAAGGGGTTGGACAGGCTAGATGCAGGAAGATTGTTTCCGATGTTGGGGAAGTCCAGAACAAGGGGTCACAGTTTAAGGATGAAGGGGAAAATCTTTTAGGACCGAGATGAGGAAAACATTTTTCACGCAGAGAGTGGTGAATCTCTGGAATTCTCTGCCACAGAAGGTAGTTGAGGCCAGTTCATTGGCTATATTTAAGAGGGAGTTAGATGTGGCCCTTGTGGCTAAGGGGATCAGGGGGGTATGGAGAGAAGGCAGGTACGGGATACTGAGTTGGATGATCAGCCATGATCATATTGAATGGCGGTGCAGGCTCGAAGGGCCGAATGGCCTACTCCTGCACCTATTGTCTATGTTTCTATGTTTTTACTCTATCCAGGCCTTTTACTATTCAGTAAGTTTCTATGAGATCTCCCCCTCATCCTTCTAAACTCCAGCGAGTGCAGGCCAAGTGTTGTCAAATGCTCATCACGCTAACCCAGTCATCCCTGGGGTATGATGAGTGTTTGACAGCACTGGGCCTCTACTCGCTGGAGTTTAGAAGGTTGAAGGTTGAAGGTTAGAAGGTAGGAGGTTGTAGATTTTCAAAGTCTACAGAGAGATTTAGGCCATTTGGAAGAGTGGGCTGAAAGATGGTAGATGGAGTTTAATGCTGATAAGTGTGAGGTGCTACATCTGGGCAGGACAAATCAAAATAGTAAATGGTAGCGAATTGAGGAATGCAGGTGAACAGAGGGATCTGGGAATAACTGTGCATAGTTCCCTGAAAGTGTAATCTCATGTAGATAGGGTGGTAAAGAAAGCTTTTGGTGTGCTGGCCTTTATAAATCAGAGCATTGAGTATAGAAGCTGGGATGTAATGTTAAAATTGTAGAAGGCATTGGTGAGGCCAAATCTGGAGTATGGTGTACAATTTTGGTCGCCCAATTATAGGAAGGATGTCAACAAAATAGAGAGAGTACAGAGGAGATTTACTAGAATGTTGCCTGGGTTTCAACAACTAAGTTACAGAGAAAGGTTAAACAAGTTAGGTCTTTATTCTTTGGAGCGCAGAAGGTTAAGGGGAGACTTGATAGAGGTCTTTAAAATGATGAGAGGGATAGACAGAGTTGACGTGGATAAGCTTTTCCCATTGAGAGTAGGGAAGATTTAAACAAGAGGACATGATTTAAGAATTAAGGGACAGAAGTTTAGGGGTAACATGAGGAGGAACTTCGTTACTCAGAGAGTGGTGGCTGTGTGGAATGAGCTTCCAGTGAAGGTGGTGGAGGCAGGTTCGTTTTTATCATTTAAAAATAAATTGGATAGGCATATGGACGGGAAAGGAATGGAGGGGATATGGTATGAGTGCAGGTAGATGGGACTAGGTGAGAGTAAGTGTTCGGCACGGACTTGAAGGGCAGAGATGGCCTGTTTTCATGCTGTAATTGTTATATGGTTATATGGAAAGGGGTCTTCATTGAAACTTACAGAATAATGAAGAGCATAGATAGAGTGGATGTAGAAAGGAGGTTTCCACTAGTGGGAGAGTCTAGGACCAGAGGTCACAGCCTCAGAATTAAAGGGCGCTCTTTTAGAAAGGTGGTGAGGAGGAACTTCTTTAGTCAGAGGGTGGTGAATCTGTGGAACTTATTGCCACAGAGGGCTGTGGAGGCCAAGTCAGTGGATATATTTAAGGCAGAGATAGACAAATTCTTGATTAGAACGGGTTTCGAGGGTTATGGGGAGAAGGCAGGAAAATTGGATTAGGAGGCAGAGATCAGCCATGATTGAATGATGGAATGGACTCGACGGGCCGAATGGCCTAATTCTCCTATAACTTGTGGATTTGTGAACTTGGGATCATTCTCATAAACCTCCTCAGGAACCTGTCGAAAGCCAACAAGTTCTACCTGTTGAGTCATTGCATCATCCGGAATGTTCCTGGCATTTGCTAATTTTAGTTCTATTCATAATCCATTTGGGTTTTTACTAGAACTCAGTAGCTTTAGGATCAGCAAGAGCAAGATTAGCTCCTTAATCCAGGATTTATTTAATTACCTGAATTTAAATTCTTCAACTGAGAATCGAACTCTGGATCGATAGCATACGTCGCTAAATACTGAACCAATTATTTAGTTTAGTTTAGAGATACAGCGCGGAAACAGGCCCTTCGGCCCACCGAGTCTGCACCGACCAGCGATCCCCACACACTAAAGGGCCTGTCCCACTTAGGCTATATTTAGGTGACTGCCGGCCAGTGTCATAGTTGTAGCAGGTCGCTGAAAAACCAGCAACTGGATCCCCCTTCGACATAAAATTTGAAATAGAATCGTTACTTTAACAACAACAAAAACTGAAGTCGTCACCAGCAACAACCTACGTTAACCTGGCGACAACTACGACAGCGCCTACATCAGGAGAAGTCACGCTACGCTCATTGGCGTCAAACTCACTGTCGCCGACTGTCTCCGAAAATGTTTCAACATGTTGAAAATCCAGCGGGGACCAGAAAGTTGCTACGATTCTTTGGGCGACTGAGGGGACGACTCACGGCCGTACAGGCAACACCCTGGTGACCATGTGGTGATAGCCTCATCATCTGTGGTCGCCTAAAAAGTCGCCTAAGTGGGACAGGCCCCTTAACCCTATCCTACACAACAGGCACATGCCGCGAATAATTACTCAGGGTAGGCAGTCAGTCGGCTCTTAAAAAATCTTAAACTGCACATGCGCGGATTGTTCTCCTCTCCGTAAGCTCTCTGTAAGTTATAAAGTCTTCAAAAGCCTTATCTCCTAATAAAGTACCGTATTTCCCGGCAATGTATTGTATTGTATTGTATTCAAATTTATTGTCATTGTCTCAATTTGAGATAGCGAAATGAATTTCCCTTACAGGCAGTATCATAAAAAAAATCACAAAAAAAATAATAAAAATAAATAATAAATAAATAATAAAACATATTAAAAATAAAATTGAAATTGAATTAAAAAATTTAAAAATTAAAAAAAAAAAAGCACAAACACAGAAAGTCCACGACACAACATAACATAAATGGCACCCAGGTGAGGATGGCACCATAGTCCAGCCAGCCTCCCCTCCGTGTTCATCCGTGGTCTGTGCCTTCCGAGCACCCGCAGTCGCCGCCCCGGGTGGCCCGATGTTCAGGCCCTCACGCCGGGCTGGTGGAACGCCGACGCCGAACCCCGACGGTGAACATCCTCCTCCTCAGCGGCCCGGACCTCCCGATCAGCCGCCTCCCGCTCCCGGAGTCTGCAGCTCCTGAGTCCACAGGTCGAGCTGGGCAGAGTCACAGGACCCCGCGCTGTCCATCAGCGCCGCCCGCGTTGGGAGCTCCGCAAACCGCAGCTCCATGATGTTGGTGCAGCAGGTCCAGCACCCCGGGCTCCAGACGGCGACCCCCGGTAAGGCATCGCCAGCCCCGCGATGTTCCAGCGCTGTCCCGCCAATGAAGACGCACCCCCATTTTGAGTTGCTACATTTTGAAAGAAGGCTGGCGGGACATAGAATTTCTGATGCTCAAAAAAATAAAAAAATTAAAATAAAGAAAGTAACAATTCAATCTGCCCACGGATTCCAAATCTCCTCCATTCTGAATGGCTGAATGGGTGGGGGGTGGAGGGTGATGGCAGGTGGGGAGACGGTGGGGAAAACGGGAGCACACCGGGACAAGTTAAATCAGTTGTCATCTTATTGAATGACATTATTTGTTCAAGGGACCAATTGGGGGGAGAGTTCCTTTCACAGCGTGTGGGGAGTCTGGCCAGGGGTAAAGTTACGGGGAGGGCAGGAGCGTTGAGAAGGAGGGGGTCGGGGATCATGCCAGCAACTCACTCACTCACCGCTGCCGCGGCGCTCCGGGCGCGGAGCCACAGCATTGTGACCAGGTAGGGACGTAGCTCGGGTGGTTGTGAGCGGCCGCCGGAACCTCAGCACCTTCTGCCGGCCAGCTCACCTCTGGCAGTGCTCTCCATCTGAACAGTGAGGGGACCGGCTCAAGGGCAAAGATCATAGAGCTGAGCGGGTCAGTGGGCGATGGATAATACCACAGCGGGCGGTGGAGCTTACTCCTGTGTCAGCGTGAACACGGGACCAATTGAGGTTACTCGCGCTGACACATGGAGTAAGCTCCACCGCCCGCTGTCCTGTTATCCATCGCCTGCTGACCCGCTCTTCTTGAGCTGGTTGCTGGCATGATCCCCGACCCCCTCCTTCTCAACGCTCCTGCCCTCCCCGCAACTTTACCCCTGTCCAGACTCCCCATACGCTGTGAAAGGAACTCTCCCCCCCCCAGCAGCACTGTATGTTACAGCCTCTTCCCATCAGCTGCTAGTTCTTGATGTTGCTGTACTGAGGGATAACCAAGTCTATCTTTCTTGGCATATAACCTAACCTTCGGCCTCCAAGACTCATGTACATTTTTGCGCCTTATTTCTGGCTTAAAAATAGCGTCTTCATTGCCGGGAAGTTGGGTATTTTAAAACATATAGCTCAAAGAAATGTACTCACCACATCATTTGCCCACAAACTCCATTCTTCTCTCTTTGTTTCTCAAGATACTCTTAAAATAATGAGAACCCATGTTTGAAAAACCCACCAAGAAACTTGCGCAGTACTGTGCAGTCCACGGTGCAAAGGCTGAGTTTCAGCTGCCATCAGCTCCCCTTGTCATTGCCGGCTTGAAGCAGCATCGACGGTGTGGGCTGCACAGACCTTCGCATATTACATGTACTGCGGATGAAAGGCCCGGAGAATTATGCCTACCTAACAATTCAATTTGTTAGGTAGGCATAATTCTCCGTGCCTTCAGGGCAACAACTCTACTGTTCTGCCAGCTGAGCCATTGCCACATCCCGAATGCTCCTGGCATTTTCTGATTTTGTTACATTGACGATACAGTTGAGTTTTTACAGCAACCCAGTAGCTTTAGGATAAGAAGAAGGAAGATTAGCTCCCTTAATCCCAGATTTATTTAACGACTCCCGTTTAAATTCCTCAACTGGGAATCAATCTCATATCCCTGGATCGATAGTCCAGGTCGCTAACGACTTATCCAACACTGGGTGACCACCTCACCAATCCCACTAGTCCCGTACTTCACAGGAGGCGTTCGAGTTCTGTCGCGGCCAAGAATTCTCCAGGCAAGGGAAGGTTTACGTTTATTATTGTCATGTGTACCATGGAACAACAGAGAAGCTTAGTTTTGCATGCTCGCCAATCAAATCAGATAACACTGTACATAGATGCAATAAACCAAACTCAAGTACAGTCGGTGGAGCAAAGGGGAAGATACAGAGTGCAGAATATAGTTCTCAGCATTGTACAATTTGATACCATACGATAGAACGTTATGTATCCCAGGACGGACATTGCTCTGCAAACCGTCATAAAACACAAGATGCATCAAACATGGAATCAAAGTGACGAGTGGAAAGGATTGGGGACGTGCAAAGATTGGGGGGAGGGTGAGAGGGGTGGGGGGGAGTGAGTCTAACCCACGGCAGAACAAGGAGGAGGAGCTTGATAGCCACAGGGAAGAAGGATCTCGGTGGCTCAGCGGTAGAGTTGCTGCGTTACAGCAAAACGCAGCGCCAGAGACCCAGGTTCGATCCTGACTACGGGTGCTGTCTGTACGGAGTTTGCACGTTCTCCCCATGACCTGCGTGGGTTTTCTCCGAGATCTTCGGTTTCCTCCCACACTCCAAAGCCGCGCAGGTTTGTAGGTTGATTGGCTTGGTAAATGTAAAATTGTCCAAGTTGGCGATATGCAGAGTACTGCCCTGCTGACTACAACATTCTGCAGGTTCAGAAGGTTGTGGCGTTTGGTGCTGCATCTTTGTGTAACCAGTGTGTTGCTGAAGGTGCTCCTCTGGTTGACCAGTGTGTCACGGAGGGGGGTGGAGCTGTATTGTCCAGGATGCTCTGCAGTTTGAGGAGCATCTCCCCCTCCGAGACCAACCTCTCATGAATCCAACTCCGACCCCAGGATGGAGCCAGCCTTCCTGATGAGTGAATCAGTGACTGCGTTTGATTGTAGCGTATCAGTGGGAACTTCACTCACCCCCTGCGGGAACTATACATCAGAAGATGCAAATCCAGGACCAACAAGATCATGAGAGACCCCTTCCACCCCAGCAACGGACTGTTCCAGCTGCTACGGTCAGGCAAACGCCTCCGTTGCCATGCTGTGAAAACGGAGAGGATGAGAAGGAGTTTCTTCCTAGAGGCAATTCGGACTGTAAACTCCTATCTCACCAGGGATTAACTTTACTGAACCAGGTATGTTTCTATGATTCTATGTTTCTATTGTGTGGTATCTTTTTTAAATTGCTGTTTTTTTTTTCTTTTTTCGTTTTTTTCCTCCCACAAATATGTAATATGTGAACATGTGATTCTGTTCCATTCTGATTTGTAGTTTGTTTTTTGCACAATCCGCGAGCATTGCCACTTTTCATTTCACTGCACATTCAATATGATCATGGCTGATCATCTAACTCAGTATCCTGTACCTGCCTTCTCTCATGGTGAATTAGGGGAGGGCACCTTTAAATGGTGAATTAGAGGAGGGCACCTTTAAATGGTGAATTAAGGGAGGGCACCTTTAAATGGTGAATTAGAGTAGGGCACCTTTAAATGGTGCAGTAGGGAAGGCATCTGTAAAGGTTGATTTAGGGGAGAGCACCTGTAAAGGAGCAATACGTAACAACTGTGTTGTTACAATCTACATAGCTATCTCATATCATTCTTTCCCCCCATTGATTTATTCTCACGAGCTACAGTGAAAAACTTTAGTAGCGTGCTAACCAGTTAGCAGAAAGACAAAACATGATCACAATTGAGCCAGCTACTGTAGATGGCTACATCCTGTATAACTAGGGCTAGATGGCTACAGACTGGATAGCTAGCTACATACACGGAAGGACATCCTTGTGATTGAGGCAGTGCAGCGTAGGTTCACCAGATTGATCCCTGGGATGGCGGGACTGTCATATGAGGAAAGATTGAAAAGACTAGGCTTGTATTCACTGGAGTTTAGAAGGATGAGGGGGGTTTATCTTATAGAAACATATAAAATTATAAAAGGACTGGACAAGCTAGATGCAGGAAAAATGTTCCCAATGTTGGGTGAGTCCAGAACCAGGGGCCACAGTCTTAGAATAAAGGGGAGGTCATTTAATACTGAGGTGAGGAAAAACTTTTTCACCCAGAGAGTTGTGAATTTGTGGAATTCCCTGCCACGGAGGGCAGTGGAGGCCAAGTCACTGGATGGATTTAAGAGAGA
The DNA here is from genome assembly GCF_028641065.1 of Leucoraja erinaceus. Lineage (NCBI taxonomy): Eukaryota > Metazoa > Chordata > Chondrichthyes > Rajiformes > Rajidae > Leucoraja > Leucoraja erinaceus. The sequence continues at coordinate 253,649 of NC_073421.1, forward strand.
GTTAGATAGAGCTCTAGGGGCTAGTGGAGTCAAGGGATATGGGGAGAAGGCAGGCACGGGTTATTGATAGGGGACAATCAGCCATGATCACAATGAATGGCGGTGCTGGCTCGAAGGGCCGAATGGAGTCAAGATCGTTCCGTCAGCGGAGGCTCGAGGCGCACGACTGAGGAAGAAGGGAAGAGATTGAACTTTATTTTGCCTTCCATCACAGTGAGGAATGTGGAGGAGTCACTGTGGTGGATGATCATGTTAAAATGTGTTTTTGAGTGATCTGTTGCTTTTAATTGTATGACTGACCTGGCCAGTGAAATTCCTCGTATGTTGCAAAACATACTCTGTGAATAAAGAGTGATTCTGATTCTGATTAGTTTAGTTTAGTTTAGAGATACAGCGCGGAAACAGGCCCTTCGACCCACCGAGTCCACACCGACCAGCGATCCCCGCACACTAACACTAACTATCCCACACACACTAGGGACAATTTTTACATTTACGTAGCCAATTTATCTACAAACCTGCACGTCTTTAGAGTGTGGGAGGAAACCGGATGGTCCCAACCCCAGAAACGTCACCTATCCTTTTTCTGCAGAGATGCTGCCTGGCCCGCAGAGTTACTCCAGCACTTTGTGACTTTTTCCTCCCACTGTTAAAAGTATCAGACGGGTGTGTGAAATGTTAATTTGAATGAACTCAGCGTGGAAAGTAAAAAGTCCCACTGAGTAAGTGACAATGAAGGTGTTTCAGGAACAGTCTGAGTGCGAGTTCCTGTAGTTACTAAGTCGTTGGCAAGAACGGAGTCAGCAGCTCTTCCAGGTAGCAAGACAATCTGTGCTCGTGAGTGTGAAGGCCAACTCAAAGGTTAAGCATCTCCTGAATATGTATGTGTGACACATATAACCGGTGTCATCTTAGTCGACGTCGAAGCAAAACCCATAGAAAGGAACGCTGACGTCAATGCTTTTAGACGCACAGAGTCATTTACACAGAGTTAGGGGAGGACCAGAGGACACAGGTTCAAGGAGAAGGGGAAAAGATTTAATAGGAATCCGAGGGGTAACTTTTTCACACAGGGTGTATGGAACAAGCTGCCAGAGGAGGTAGTTGAGGCCAGTAAGATAACAATCCCATCATTTAATAAACAGTTGGACAGGTACATGGACAGGACGGGTTTGGAATGATATGGACCAAGCGTGGGGGCAGGTGGGACTAGGGTAGCTGGGTCATTCAATTCAATTCAAAGCACTTTATTCGTCCCCGAGGGGCAATTTAAAAGGGCGCATTACAGTAGCTTTTTAAAAGGGACACAATCAACAACATAAGCAGCACGCATACTGCACAATCAACCAGCACACTCATTTCACAGACACACTGCACAATCACACAACATACACCGCATATCAACATTCAACACATAGCAATAGTTTTTAAAGTGCTTCCTAAATGCTTCAATTAAAAAGTGCATATAGAAGGTTATTTCATTTCATATGTTCATGAGTCAGTGATCAGCATTAAAAAGCTGGACAGCCCTGGGGATGAAGGTTGCCTTCCTCCTCTGTGTCCGGCAACCCGGACAGCGGAGTCTGCGTCCTGAGGGGGGCCACTCAAACTCAGGAAACAGGATGTGAGAGGGGTCCTGAAGAATCCTGCGTGTTAACTTTACAGACTGTTGGTCGCATAGGGCAGTGAGAGTTCGGACGGGCTGCTCAATGATTTTTGAGCAGACCTTGACCACATTCAATAGGCGGTTTCTGTTTTGCAGGGTGATGGAGTGGAACCAGCTAGTGAAAGAGAAGGTTATTACATTTTCAATGAATGCGTAGTAGAATGTAGTGAGAATGTCTTTGTTAATCCCAAATGACTTCAGCTTCCTGAGTAGGTACTGTCTCTGATGGAACTTTTTAAGGATTTCCTCTATGTTAGAGGAAAACCTTAGCAGGTTGTCAAGGGTGTTCCCAGGTATTTGTATACCTCCACTATCTCCACTGGCTCCTGCTGGATGATAGTGGTGGCTGCCTCAGCCATCTGTCTCTGTTGGGGGGGAAAAGTCACAATCATGTCCTTGGTTTTGCTTATATTTAGCTCAAGACAAGACTTTTCACACCATACTATAAAGTCCTGCAGGGCTGAGCTGTGATGTTGTGTGACACTTCACCCACCTTTGCCTGTGTGTAAATGTAATGTAATTATGTGAAGCACTTTGGGATCAATGCAAGTTGACTAAAAATGTGCTATATAAATAAGATTATTATTATTATTATTATTATTATTATTGAAGCCTGTCAATACTGTCCGGTGTCCACTGTTTGATGTCCTTGATGACTTCCTCTGTTCTCTTTACCACATGTGTGTAGGCAGGAACGAGCAGGATGCTGCTGTGGTCAGCAGAGCCTATGGGAGGGAGGGAGACGGCTCTGTAGGCGTCTGGGACTGACCCATAGCATTTGTCCAGTGTTTCCCCTAGACGGGTGGTACAGTTGACATACTGGTAGAATCCTTCAAGTGACTTGTCAATTGAACAGTGATTGAAGTCACCCATGATGAATTTGGGGGCGTCCGGAGATATCAGTTCGAGTCTGTCGAGCATATTTCTTATATGTTCCGTAGCAGTGGATGCATTTGCTCTGGGGTGGATATAAACCAGAATGAAAAACAGTTGTGGGAATTCCCTGGGAATGTAGAAGGGACGCAGGGAGACAGCCAAGAGTTCAATGTCAGGGTTGCACAGTTCTTCTCTGACAACAACTGTTTTGCACCAGCGTGGATTGATGTAGAGGCAGACACCACCGCCATGGTGCTTGCCAGTCAGTTCAGTATCACGGTCTAACCTTACAGGAGACCCGAAGCCATCTATGTGCATGCTGTCACTGTTGTCACTCCCAGTCAGCCATGTTTCAGTGAAAGCAAGAATGGAAGCAGTCCGGTATTCATGCATGTGAAAAACATTAGCTTGCAGTTCATCAGTCTTGTTACACAATGAGCGCACATTAGCAAGGATCACTGAGGGAAGTGCACGGTGCTTACTTTCTCCTCGCCTAAGTCTTGCTTTAACTCCACCCTTCTTCTTCCTCCCCCGTCTCGTTACCTTCTTTCTATTGTTGTGCAGGGTGCCTGTCCGGTCGGTTGGGAGTTTACATTGTAGCTCCTCCGGCAACTTGTCTATGGCAGGGGCTTGGTGAGAGTGTAATTGCAGCTGAAGTAAAAAGTCCCTGCAGTAAGTAATCCGTTGGTTGTCCGGAAGAGTATATCCATATGATGCAGTGGGCAGATAATCCAAGACGAACAGTAGAAGCATAAGAGTCCATAGTGTCCATGTGAAGTCCATACTTTGGAGCAGTGAACGCAAGAAGCTAGCTGGCTAATTAACGTTAGCTGGTTGGTCCGGTGTGTGTGTGTGTGTGAGGTAGTGGCAGCGCCCGCACAAACACATCACGAAAGTACTAAACTATACGGCAGCAATTTACCGTCAATCGATACCCGGTGTACTTAAAACGAAACAAAACACTCACGCAACTCACGTAACGTAACGTAACGAAGAGACAAACATTCAAAGCTACCCCCTGCACCGACCGGTCGACCGCACGAGCAGTGACCCGGTGTGGCCGGTATGGGCGAGTTGGGCCGAAGGGCCCATTTCCACACTGTATCACTGTGATTCTGTCTCCATGTCAACATCAAGGTCAACGCAGCCACAGAAAAATACACAAAATACCCGATTAACGGAGTATTAGACCATTCACATCTCTCCCATTCTTATCTCACGCCTTATGTCTTTTCATCTCTGTCCAACCAAGTACCCCTCCTTCCTCCCCCCTTTCCCCAACCCCCCCCCCCCCCATTCCCCATCCCCCCTCCTCCTTTACCCAGGGTAGGGGAATCGAGAACCAGAGGCCATGGGGGTTAAGGTGAGGGGGGTTGGGGGGGGTGAATATAATAAGTAAGTAAGTAAGTTTATTGGCCAAGTATTCACATACAAGGAATTTGCCTTGGTGCTCCGCCCACAAGTAACAACATGACATACAGTGACAGTTACCAATGACTCAGAAAACACTAAAAATTAAGAACCTGAAGGATAACTTTTTTTACACAAAGGGGGGTGGGTAAATGGTAAATGGAATGAGCTGCTGGAGGAGGTAGTTGAGGTTGGTAAGATAACAATGTTTAAGAAACATTTGGACAGCTACACACATCGGCCAAACGCAGGCAGGTGGGATTAGTGTAGATAGGGCATGTTGGTTGGCATGGGCGATGTTGGGCCGAAGGGCCTGTTTCCCTGCTGAGTGACTATCACTTTATAACTCAGTGGGTCAAGCAGCATCTCTGGAGAACTCGGATAGATGACGTTTAGGGTCGGGACCCTTCTTCAGACCAATTGTAGTGGGGGAGGGGGGGGGGGGGGCGGGACAAATCCTGGCGAGTGTTAGATGGATTAAATTGTAAAGCCAGAGGAGGGAATGTGGGGATTTAGGGGGGAGGGAGGAGAGGAGACATGGGTGCAAAATCCAGGTGGGACACAGGGGCGAGGAGAACTTTGCAGAAGGGTCCCGACCCAAAACGTCAACTATTCCTTTTCTCCAGAGATGCTGCCTGACCCGTTGAGTTACTCCAGCTTTTGGTGTCTATTGTAGCCCCACCTACTGGTGCTCGTCAGCATCGAACCCTGCGGTCAGAAGCCGCGCGCACGTGACTCTGGGAGGGGTCGGGTTTTCGTGCAGTTTCTGGGCCCTGCCCTTCAGTCGTTGTGAGACCACCGGTGTGTTCTGAGACCAGAATTGGTGTCGTTCATCCGCTAAACTATCTTCATTGCAAACACAGCCAGGCAATAGACAATAGACAACAGACTATAGCCAATAGGTGCAGGCCTAGAGGCCATTCGGCCCTTCGAGCCAGCACCGCCATTCAATGCGATTATGGCTGATCATCCCCAATCAGTACCCCGTTCCTGCCTTCTCCCCATATCCCCTGACTGCTATCTTTAAGAGCCTATCTAGCTCTCTCTTGAAAGTATCCAGAGAACCGGCCTCCACCGCCCTCTGAGACAGAGAATTCCACAGACTCACCACTCTCTGTGAGAAAAAGGGTTACCTCGTCTCCGTTCTAAATGGCTTACTAGATGGAGATTTACTTTAGACTTTAGAGATACAGCATGGAAACAGGCCCTTCGGCCCACCGAGTCTGCACCGACCAGCGATCCCCGCACACCAACACTATCCTACACAGGAGAGATAGTTTCTCATTTTTGCTGAAGCCAATTAACCTACAAACCTGGACGTCTTTGGATCGTGGGAGGAAACCGGAGCACCCGGAGAAAACCCACGCAGGTCACGGGTAGGAGCACCCACAGTCGGGATCGAACCCGGGTCTCCGGCGTGGTGAGGCAGCAACTCTACCACTGTGCCTCCGTGCTGGCCTTTTGGAACAGCAGACAGCACTGTGTCTGACCCAGTATGCAGGATAATAGAGAATTAGAATACCCCATTCATCGGTGTTAAAATCCCAACCTTGCTGTCTGAGCGCTCAAAGAACTATAATGTAGATTTTATTTTCTGAAGGGTTTATAAAACGAGTCCAGGAATATGAATATAGAAAGGGGGTATTGCATCCAGTTTCATTATTCAAACACTCTTGGCAATGCTTGCCATAAATATTTGATGTGTAACTTATGATATGTTATACCTTATTAAGTTCTTCTGAATCTAAAAAACCCTCCTTGTGTAATATGAGTGAAAATTTCCATCAGAATGTCAGATTCATATTTAATTCCGGGCTCCCAGAGAAAGTGGAAGAAAAATGATTGGGACTCAGAGGATGAAATACGAATGATTGATAACAAACAAATTACAATCGGCAGAAGACTCTGAGCTCAATGCTATCCGTAGGATTTGAGGCAGTGCTCAAGGCTAGTGTTTCAGCTGCTCGGGTGGCTTGCAGTTGAGGCGTTAGATGAAGCAAAACATTTCCACAGCACCTCTTAGAAGAGAAATAAAAATTGAGAGTCACAGTGTGGAAACAGGTCCATCAGTCCAACTTGCCCACACCGACCAACATGTCCCATCTACACCAGTCCCACCTGCGTGCGTTTGGCCCATAATCCCTCTAAATATTTCTTAAACGTTACATTGGTACCTGCCTCAAATACCTCCTTCGACAGTGTGTTCAATACACGATACACAGCGGTAGAGTCGCTGCCTTACAGCAAATGCAGCGCCGGAGACCCGGGTACGATCCCGTCTAAGGGTACTGTCTGTACGGAGTTTGCACGTTCTCCCCGTGACCTGCGTGGGTTTTCTCCGAGATCTTCGGTTTCCTCCCACACTCCAAAGACGTACTGGTTAGTAGGTCAATTGACTTGGTATAAATGTGTCAAATGTGAACAGAAATTGTCCCTAATGTGTGTTGGATAGTGTTAACGTACGGGGTAATCGCAGGTCAGCGCGGACTCGGTGGGCCGAAGGGCCTGTTTCTCTAAACAAAACCTCCATGTACCTGTCTACGGTAAATGTTTCTTATACATTGTGATAGTCCCAGCCTCAACTACCTCCTTGGTCGACTCGTTCCACACACCCACCACCCTCCGTGTAAAAAAAGTTACCCCTCAGATTCCAATTATATCTTTCCCCCTTCACCTTAAACCCATGTCCTCTGGTTCCCTACCTCTGGGCAAAAGACTTGAGGCTACTTGAATTCCCCCTCTCTCCATCCTGCCCTCACCTAAGTTACACCAGCTTCTTGTTCTCACCTAGCGCACAGCTAACAACAACCTGTTTCTTTTATCATCGTTACTTTTTCCATATCTTTCATTCATTTGTTCTACATCACCGTCGATATCTCTCGTTTCCCTTTCAGTCTGAAGAAGGGACTTGAGTCAAGTCAAGAGTCAAGAGTCAACTTGACCCTGAACGTCGCCGATTGCTTCTCTCCGGAGATGCCGCCTGTCCCGCTGAGTTACTCCAGCCGGCATTTTGTGTCTACCTTTAGTTCTGGTCACTTTGACGTGTGTGGGAACTTGCTGTTTTAGAACTGGTTTTACTCCTTGCGATGTGAGAACGACTATGTGACTCACTTTAATTGGCAGCTAAATTATTCCGCGATATCTTGAGAGGTGACGTGAGAAGCAACATTAGGAATGAAACTCACTACTTGGAGCATAGTTGTGCAAGTATGCCAACGCCTAATGTGAGGTTATCCACTTTGGTAGCAAAAACAGGAAGGCAGATTACTATCTAAATGGCATCAAGTTCGGAGGTTTGTAGGTTAATAGGCTTGGTATAAATGTAAAATGTAAAATTATCCCAAGTGTGTGTAGTGTAGTGTTAGCGTGCGGGGATCGCTGGTCGATGTGGGCTCACGTCCAAAGCCTGAAGTCACCCGGAGAAAACCCATGTAGGTCACAGGAAGAACATACAAACTCCACACAGTCAATACCCATGGTCAGGATTGAGCCCGGGTCTCTGGCACTGTAGAGTCTCTGACACTGTACCACCATGCCGCCCTACTTGAATGAATGAATGAATTGGCCAAGTATTCACATACAAGGAATTTACCTTGGTGCTCCGCTCGCAAGTAACAACACGACAGACAGTAAACAATTAAGAATGACACATAAAACATTAAACATTAATAATAAAACATTATAGTTTAAACGTGTGAATGAAATAAAATACTACAGCAAAGGGAGGCTACAGATTTCTGGCTGTTGAGTAGAGCAACTACTCGTGGATAAAAACTGTTTTTATGTCTGGCTGTGGCAACTTTGACAGTCCGGAGTCGCCTTCCAGAGGGAAGTGATTCAAAGAGTTTGTGACCCGGGTGAGAGGGGTCAGAGATGATCTTGCCCACTCGCTTCCTGGCCCTTGCAGTATACAGTTCATCAATGGAGGGAAGGTTGCAGCCAATAACCTTCTCAGCTGATCGGACGATTCGCTGCAGCCTCCAGGTGTCGTGCTTGGTGGCTGAGCCAAACCAGACCATGATGGAGAAGGTGAGGACAGACTCTACGATGGCCGTGTAGAATTGGACCATCATCGCCTGTGGCTGATGGGTCCACTTCTATAGGACCATCATTTGGCACATGTGCCGAACATCTCTGCAAAGTTGTCTGGCACTTAACGAGATCGTAAAATAAATGTCACACCAACACAAGCCTTTGAAGTTAATAGTTTAAGAAACTATGCAGTGGCTTAAAATACCAGGACTTCAATTTGGAATGAGAGGTCATCGTTTGTTTACCCCATTATTAAGGGTCAGCAAACTCAATCAGATCCATTTTGCCGGCTTGATGGATCATCACGGGACTTGTCGGTAATTCCGTTAACCTCTGCTGTTCACCCCTGTGGAGCGTGCAGTTTGGTGTGTGGCTCCGATCATCCATCACTCCTTGTAGCGGGTGTGCTGTGGCACACTTGGTGTCGCACACTCATAGCTCATTGAGTCACTCGGTGTGATCATCAACCACCCCCCCTCATCCATCACTGTCGCCCGCTGACAACGTTCTTGCTGACACCGACGGCTGAGACAAAAAAGCTTATTAGCTGCACTTAAGTCGGGGCGTGTGAAAGCTCTCCCCTGGCACGGCTTAGCACCTCGCCCGCGATGGGGCTTGGCTTGGCTGGCTCACGAGGGCTCGGTTTTAATATCCCGACTGGTGTAACACGCTGTAGAAACGGGCAAAGCAAAGAGTGGTGGGTGTACGGAGCGAGCTGCCAGAGGAGGTAGTTGAGGCTGGGACTGTCCCAACGTTAGATGGGTACATGGATAGGACAGGTTTGGAGGGATACGCACCAAATGTGGGCAGGTGGGACTAGTGTAGCTGGGATATGTTGGCCGGTGTGGGAAAGTTGGGCCGAAGGGCCTGGTTCCACACTGTATCACTCTATGATTACAACTGCAGATGATTCAGATTCAGATTCAGATTCAATTTTAATTGTCATTGTCAGTGTACAGTACAGAGAGAACAAAATGCATTTAGCATCTCCCTTGAAGAGCGACATAGCAAACGATTTGAATAAATAATAATAAGTGTCCGGGGGGGGGGGGGGGGGGGGGGGGGTTGGTGATTGGCAGTCACCGAGGTACGTTGTTGAGTAGAGTGACAGCCGCCGGAAAGAAGCTGTTCCTCGACCTGCTGGTTCGGCAACGGAGAGACCTGTAGCGCCTCCCGGATGGTAGGAGGGTAAACAGTCCATGGTTGGGGTGAGAGTAGTCCTTGGCGATGCTGAGCGCCCTCCGCAGACAGCGCTTGCTTTGGACAGACTCAATGGAGGGGAGCGAGGAACCGGTGATGCGTTGGGCAATTTTCACCACCCTCTGCAATGCCTTCCAGATGCTGGTTTATACCAAAGATAGACACAAACTCCAGCACTTTGTACCTGAGGAAGTGTTTGTAGGGGCCCGAGGGGGGGGGGGGGGGGGGCAGCCGAAGACAATAGGGGATAGATAGACTAGATGTTTCCACTGGTGGGAGAGTCTAGGACCAGAGGTCACAGCCTCAGAATTAAAGGGTGCTCTTTTAGAAAGGAGGTGAGGAGGAACTTCTTTAGTCAGAGGGTGGTGAATCTGTGGAACTCATTGCCACAGACGGCTGTGGAGGCCAAGTCAGTGGATATATTTAATGCAGAGATAGACAAATTCTTGATTAGAACTGGCGTCAAGGGTTATGGGGAGATGGCGGGAAAATGGGATGAGGAGGCAGAGATCAGATGATTGAATGCTGGAGTGGACTTGATGGGCCGAATGGCCTAATTCTATTCCGATGACTTGTGAACCTGTGAGCCGGCTGGGGGCCGCTGAGAACAAAGAGGAGACCCAGCGGGGCTTGGTTCACCCCCGTGAGCAGAAGGTAAGTCTGGCTGATGAACTTTATGTCACTTTGTCGGAGCCAGTAACGTGACAACTCTTGTGTGCAGCCTCAGTGAGGTGTAATGCATGATTTTACTGGGTTGTACACAAAACAAAGCATTTCACTGTACCTAGCTACATGAGACAGTAACGTTGGGTTAGGTAAGGGGGAGGTACAGCGAGACCTGGGTGTCCTTGTACACCGGTCACTGAAAGTTGGCGTGCAGGTACAGCAGGCAGTGAAGAAAGCTAATGGCATGTTGGCCTTCATAACAAGACGATTTCAGTATAGGAGTAAAGAGGTTCTTCTGCAGTTGTATATGGCTCTGGTGAGACCACATCTGGAGTATTGTGTACAGTTTTGGTCTCCTCATTTGAGGAAGGACATTCTTGTGATTGAGGCAGTGCAGCGTAGGTTCACCAGATTGATCCCTGGGATGGCGGGACAGTCATATGAGGAAAGATTGAAAAGACTAGGCTTGTATTCACTGGAGTTTAGAGGGATGAGGGGTTATCTTATAGAAACATATAACATTACAAAAGGACTGGACCAGCTAGATGCAGGAAGAATGTTCCCAATGTTGGGCGAGTCCAGAACCAGGGGCCACAGTCTTAGAATAGAGGGGAGGTCATTTGAGGTGAGAAAAAACTTCACCCAGAGAGTTGTGAATTTGTGGAATTCCCTGCCACAGAGGGCAGTGGAGGCCAAGTCACTGGATGGATATAAGAGAGAGTTAGACAGAGCTCTAGGGGCTAGTGAAGTCGAGGGATATGGGGAGAAGGCAGGCACGGGTTATTGATTGGGGACGATCAGCCACAATCACAATGAATGGTGGTGCTGGCTCTAAGGGCCGAATGGCCTCCTCCTGCTCCTATTTTCTATGTTTCTACGTATCACCATCATCACGCTTTAGGGCGGCTTGGTGGCGCAGTGGTAGAGTTGTGCCCTACAGCGCCAGAGACCCGGGTTTGATCCCAACTACGGGTGCTGTCTGTACGGAGTTTGTACGTTCCCTCCCTGATCTGTGCGGGACCTCGGCTTTCTCCCACACTCCAAAGACATTCAGGTTTGTCCCTCATGTGTGTAGGGTTATGAGTCAAGAGGCAAGAGAGTTTTATTGCCATGTGTCCCAGATAGGGCAATGACATTCTTGCTTGCTGCAGCACAACACAATAATGCAGAGCAGGAGATAAAGGTTCAGTGTGTCTATACACCATAGACCATATATATACACAATAAATAAACAGATAAAATGCAATAATAATAATAGGCTGTTACTGTTCAGAGCTTATTTGATGTTGTGTTTAATAGCCTGATGGCTGTGGGGAAGAAGCTGTTCCTGAACCTGGATGTTACAGATTTCAGGCTCCTGTACCTTCTTCCCGATGGCAACGGAGAGATGAGTGTGTGGCCAGGATGGTGTGGGTCTCTGATGATGTTGGCAGCCTTTTTGAGGCAGCGACTGTGATAGATCCCTTCGATGGTGGGGAGGTCAAAGCCGGTGATGGACTGGGCAGTGGTCACAACTTTCTGCAATCCTTTCGGCTCCTGGACGTTCAAGTTGCCGAACCAAGCCACGATGCAGCCAGTCAGTATGCTCTCTACTGTGCACCTGTAGAAGTTAGAGGGAGGCCTCCTTGACATACTGTTAATACTTGACATAGTGTTTAGGTGCAGGGATCGCTGGTCGGTGTGGGCTCGGTGGGCCAAAGGGCCTGTTTCCATGCAATATCTCTAAACCAAATCGAAACTCAAAAACAAACTGCTGGAGTAACTCAGCGGGTCAGGCAGCATCTCTGGATTAAATATAGAAACATATAAAATAGGTGCAGGAGTAGGCCATTCGGCCCTTCGAGCCAGCACCGCCATTCAATATGATCACCCTATATCAATACCCCGTTCCTGCTTTCTCCCCATCTCCCTTGATTCCGTTAGCCAGGTGAGCTATATCTAACTCTCTCTTGAATACATCAGGAATAAAGGAATAGGTGGTGTTTTGGGTCGAGGGCCTTCTTCAGACTGAGAGTGAGGGGAGAGGGAGACTGGAGATATGGAAAGGTACAAAGAGGAATTGTATGAAAGGTATTCAAAGAACAAACCTGTACGTCTTTGGAGCCTGCAATTCTTTGTTCCTGCATTTTGTCGGCATCCTCTGTAACAACTCCTCAAGGTCTGGCTACTTTGAAGAAGTTTTTCTCCTCTCTCCGACAGTTCTACAACACTCTCTCTCACTGCTCCCCCTGTGATTCGTCCACCTCTCACCTCCAGCTCCTCACACCCCACTTCACCCCCTACTTTCAGTCTAAAGGGCCCCATATAGGGTTGCCAACGGTCCCGTATTAGCCGGGACATCCCGTATATTGGGCTAAATTGGTTTGTCCCGTACGGGACCGCCCTTGTCCCGTATTTGACCGCTACTACTCGGGTCGAGGGGACTGTCGGGTCGGAGCGCCGCGTCCGGCCCCCGCCTCACCCGTCCCGACGTAGTGCAGCCCATGGAGTGCAGCAGCAGCAGCAGCAGCAGCAGCAGCTCGCCCGTGGCCCCGTCGGTCGGTCGGCAGCCCGGCCAGCTGTCCGACCTTCGGACCTTCGCTTACCGCCGACACCACCACCACCCCTCCTTCTCACGGCCGATCATCGGTTCACGAGTTGGACGGGGCGCCGGACTTTGCGAGTGGCCCGGGCCAAAACTCCTCAGCTGGCCCGCCGGCTGGGCTTTGTGTACAGTCCAGCACCCGGGGCCAACTCATCATTCACCCAGACACGGCCCAGTCGGTCAACGAATTGCCGTCGGGAATTTGTCCCGTATTTTGAACTCTTGTCCCTTATTTGGGAGTGAGAACGTTGGCGACCCGATCCTGACCCAAAACGTTTTCTATCCTTTTTCTCCAGAGATGCTGCCTGACCTGCTGAGTTACTGGAGCGCTTTGTGTCCATCTATAATGTGTTTACAAGATAGGACAGGACAGCACAGGAATTGGCCCTTTGGCCCACATCGACGGTCACTCAAAACGAGTATGACTGTCCTCTCCTCACCATAGGGTCATCTATGCAACACGGCGTAGTTCTGTTTCGTGACGTGCAGCTCATTCCTACACGGATTTCCTCCAGGAGCGCCTGCCTGCCCAGTGCAATGTGCTCCCAGTTGCTCGATGTGATGTGGAATGTCTACAGGCTGTTCTTGATGTTGTCCTTGAAGCGTTTCTTTGTCCCGCCGGGGGCTCGCCGACCTTCCTTCAGTTGACAGTACAGGATCTGTTTAGGGAGACGTGTGTTGGACATTCAGGTGACATGGCCATCGTCACTGTGTAGAACATGATGCCAAGATCAACTCTTATCTGCCTTCACATGGTCCAGGCCCATGTGCTTAGCCAAAGAATTATTCCAGTTTCTTCTCAAAGACGTGCAGGTTTGTAGGTTAATGGAGGAGGTAGTTGAGGCAGGGACTATCATAACATCTGTGGACAGGTACAAGAATAGGAGTAGGCCATTCGGCCCTTCGAGCCAGCACCGCCATTCAATGTGTTATATGGGCCAAATGCAGGCAGGTGGGACTAGCGTAGAGGGGCAATGTTAGTCCGTGTGGGCAAGTTAGCACGGAGTTTCCTTGCTGTATGACTCTATAACAATGGTGGCGCCGCGGTAGAATTGCTGCCCGATAGCGCTTACGGCATCAGAGACCCGATTTTGATCCTGGCTCCGGGTGCTGTCTGTACGGAGTTTGCACGTTCTCCCCGTGATCTGCGTGGGTTTTCTCTGAGAACGTTGGTTTCCTCCCACACTCCAAAGACGTACAGGTTTGTAGGTTAATTGACGGTATAAATATAAATATCAGGTCAGGTGGGGTGGGGGGGGGGGGGGGGGGGGGTTGCCCCCCATTGCCACGGGTACCATGTAACCCCGTGCTACCCACTCCATGGTCGGATAGTCGGCGACTAAACCCGGTTTGCCAGGTGAGGAGGGGGCTGTGGACCCCCAGCAGGACCAAAAACAAGACCTGTCAAAGGGCGGATGAGCTTCTAGCGAGCCAACGGCCACCCACACTTCAGTAGAAGTTGCGATCACTGTCGTACACGGCATTGTAAGGAACGATGATAAAACACACACACACCAACATTCTGTACTTCCAGTGGCGGACGCCCGCAGGAACTGGAGGACAGAGACGTGTGGTGCGTCCGTCACCGTTCCCGTCGGAAACCAGCGCCACTGCGTCGCTAACGTTTTTAACGATGATGAATAAAAATAATTCCCTGTCTGTGAATCGCTGGTCGGCCTGTTTACGCCAAAGATCCTATATCAAGCAAGATAGACCACTCCTGCTAAATGCAATGGTGTAGTACGCAACGGAGCGGAACGTGGGCCTTTTTTTTAATCCATTTCAGGAACCCGACCCGCCCGACCCGCAGTGTAATCAACGTTGCGGGGGAACAGTTTGTGTTAATAAATTATAATTCTGAAAATGAGGAGAAGATTTTTACCAAATAACTTTTATTTTTAGGAGGATGTTTCCGTAATCGGCTTCCGTCTCCGCGCCAGTAACTTTGCTCCGCTACGGGATCTTTGGTGCGGAGACGGAAGCCGGTTACGGAAATGTGGCCGAAAATGACCCATGAATCTGCCCATGACCGTACTAGGTCTTGTTCGTCGAGTGGGCTGTCTTGCTCGCTGTAGGATCTTTGGTTTCCGCGCTGTATCTGCGAACTAAACTAGATGCTGCAGGAAGACGTACAATAGGCTGCAAGCAGAACACATGAGTGAAAAGCTTTACTAATCGGGTAGTGATCGTGTGAATGAGATGTTCAGATCATTCAGATCATGCCAATTAGCACTTTGGAAAAGCAAACTCGATTGATAAATGTTGAGATTGATGATTACGTTAGGAGCTCAGTCGGGGTCTGCTAATTGTAGCTGGGGGAAACAATGTAATGTTTCCTCAAACAAGGGCGCAGCGGTTGAGATGCTGCCTTACAGCGCTGGAGATCTGTGTTCCATCCCGACTATGGGTGCTGTGTCTGTATGTACGGAGTTTGTACGTTCTCCCCATGACCTGTGTGGGCTCTCTCCGAGATCTTCGCTCTCCTCCCCACACTCCAGAGATGTGGGTTAATTGGCTTGGTATAAAAATGTAAATTGTCCCTAGTGTGTGTAAGCTCTGTGACCATGTGAGGGGATCGCTGGTCGGTACAGACTGGGTGGGCCGAAGTCCACGCTGTATCTCTAAACTAAACTAAACCACTCAGCAATTGGTGACTGCGGTTGAAATCCATTAAATTCCAGGCGCAAAGATCCTCAGGAATAGAAGTGTTTAAGAGGGAACTGCAGATGCTGGAAAGTCGAAGGTAGACAAAAATGCTGGAGAAACTCAGCGGGTGCAGCAGCATTTATGGAGCTCCATGCAAAGAGTTGAACAATCTCCACTATAGGAAATAGGCAACGTTTCGGGCCGAAACCCTTCCGGGTTTCGGCCCGAAACGTTGCCTATTTCCTTCGCTCCATAGATGCTGCTGCACCCGCTAAGTTTCTCCAGCATTTTTGTGTACCTCAGGGAATAGAACATGGAGCTCAGAACGTTGAACAGTAAGGCCAAAAGGTCATAAAGAATAGGAATAGAATTAGGCCATTCGGCCCATCAAGTCTACTCCACCAGGGGTGCCAGGGCGATGGCTGCCCTGCGTTTTTTCATTCTTTTTGTTATTTTTTAGTGTGTTAAAAGTTTGTTTTAATGTTCTTCAGTTTGTTTTATGTGGGGGGGGAGGGGGGAGGGGGGAGGGGGAATCCTTTATTCAACCTCCTACATTGCCGGAGGTGTGATTAATTTTTCGGATCACATTCTCCGGGCTCTGCGGCATTCCTTCGATGGAGCTGGAAGCCGCCTCGGACTGTCGTGAGCCCCACCGCGGGGCGCGGACTTTAACATCAAGAGCTCGCACTCATCTTGCAGTATAATGTGGATAAATGTGAGGTTATCCATTTTGGTGGCAAAAACAGGAAAGCAGACTATTATCTAAATGGTGGCCGATTGGGAAAGGGGGAGATGCAGCGAGACCTGGGTGTCATGGTACACCAGTCATTGAAGGTAGGCATGCAGGTGCAGCAGGCAGTAAAAAAAGCGAATGGTATGTTAGCTTTCATTGCAAAAGGATTTGAGTATAGGAGCAGAGAGGTTCTACTGCAGTTGTACAGGGTCTTGGTGAGACCACACCTGGAGTATTGCGTACAGTTTTGGTCTCCAAATCTGAGGAAGGACATTATTGCCATAGAGGGAGTGCAGAGACGGTTCACCAGACTGATTCCTGGGATGTCAGGACTGTCTTATGAAGAAAGACTGGATAGACTTGGTTTATACTCTCTAGAATTTAGAAGATTGAGAGGGGATCTTATAGAAACTTACAAAATTCTTAAGGGGTTGGACAGGCTAGATGCAGGAAGATTGTTCCCGATGTTGGGGAAGTCCAGGACCAGGGGTCACAGCTTAAGGATAAAGGGGAAATCCTTTAAAACCGAGATGAGAAGAACTTTTTTCACACAGAGAGTGGTGAATCTCTGGAACTCTCTGCCACAGAGGGTAGTTGAGGCCAGTTCATTGGCTATATTTAAGAGGGAGTTAGATGTGGTCCTTGTGGCTAAGGGGATCAGGGGGTATGGAGAGAAGGCAGGGATGGGATACCGAGTTGGATGATCAGCCATGATCATATTGAATGGCGGTGCAGGCTCGAAGGGCCGAATGCCCTCTACTCCTGCACCTATTGTCTATGTTTCTATGTTTAAGAAGGAACTGCAGATGCTGGAAAATCAAAGGTACACAAAAATGCTGGAGAACTCAGCGGGTACAGCAGCATCTATGGAGCGAAGGAAATAGGCAACGTTTCGGGCCGAAACCCTTCCGGGTTTCGGCCCGAAACGTTGCCTATTTCCTATAGTGGAGATGGTTCAACTCTTTGGGATACTGAGTTGGATGATCAGCCATGATCATATTGAATGGCGGTGCAGGCTCGAAGGGCCGAATGGCCTACTCCTGCACCTAATTTCTATGTTTCTATGTCTATGTTTCATCGGGAGAGGTTAGTCGGGAAGCTCCAACGCCGCAGAAGGTTCGACCAGCCCCGACGCCAGGTTTGATCGCCCGGCGCGGGGGTGCTGACATCCCCTCGATGTGGGAGCTCATCGCCTGAACGCGGAGGGCACGAACGCCACCGGCTACGGGAGTCAAGATCGTCCCGTCAACAGAGGCTCGAGGCCCACGACTGAGGAAGAACTAAGGGAAGGACTTGAACTTTATTTTGCCTTCCATCACAAATTCCTCGGGGTACACATCTCAGAGGATCTGTCCTGGTCCCTCAACACCTCCAAGCTGATCAAAAAGGCACAGCAGCGCCTTTACTTCCTGAGGAGGCTCAAGAAAGCCCACCCGTCCCCCCAGATCTTGACCAACTTTTACCGCTGTACCATAGAGAGCATCCTGACCACCTGCTTCACGGTATGGTACAGCAGTTGCACCGTAGCGGACAGGAAGGCACTACAACGGGTGGTGAAAACCGCGCAGCACATCATCGGTGCCCCGCTCCCTGCCATGGATGCCCTCCACCGAAAACGGTGTCTGAGACGGGCTGGGAAGATCATCAAAGACCCCTCCCACCCCAACCATGGACAGTTTGCCCTCCTCCCATCAGGGAGGCGGTACAGGAGCCTCAGGTCACGTACTAGTAGGATGAGGAACAGCTTCTACAACTATACAATCACATTGCTGAACTCGGAGTCCCGCCGATAGATTTCTCTGGTCCCTCCGTCCCCATTGTTTAATTATTCTGTATTTCTATATTGCACTATACTACGGACTGACGCTAAACTGGATTTCGTTGTACCTATACTTGCATTTGTGCAATGACAATAAAGTTGAATTGAATTAAATTGAAAAGTGAAGAATGTGTGAATTGAAAAGTGAGGAATGTGGAGGAGTCACTGTGGTGGATGTTCACATTAAAATGTGTTTTGACTGATCTGTTACTTTTAATTGTATGACTGACCTGGCCAGTGAAATTCCTCGTATGTTGCAAAACATACTTGGTGAATAAAATCTGATTCTGATTCCATTCAACCATGGCTGATCTATTTCTCCCTCCTAACCACATTCTCCTGCCTTCTCCCTTTCACCTCTGACACCTGTTATAAGGACATCAGTAGAATTAGGCCATTCAGCCCATCAAGAACGGTACAGTGGTGCAGCTGGAAGGGCTGCTGCCTCCGAATGCCAAAGTCCCGGGTTCAATTCTGACTTCGGGTGCTGTCCGCGTCTGCGTTGAGTTTGCACGTTCTCCTTGTGACTGCGTGGGTTTCCTCCGGGTCCTCCGCATTCCTCCCACATCCCAAAGACGTGCGGGTTTGTAGGTTAATTGACTCTTTGGTAAAATGCGTAGAGTGATGGGGGAAAGGATTTAATAGGAACTCGAGGGGCACCATGTTTTTTACACAAAGGGCGGTGGGTGTATGGAACGAGCTGCCGGAGGAGGTAGTTGAGGCTGGGACTATCGCAACGTTTATGAAGCATTTACACGGGGAGGATGGAATCGGCGATGATGGTGGACACGACAGGTAAGGAGCGCGTCTGGTGGGAGAGGAGAGGAGAGGGAATTAGGGTCAGACCCACCGCTAGGGTCGCCAACGTTCCCGCTCCCAAATAAGGGACAAAAGGTCAAAATACGGGACAAATTCCCCACGGCAATTCGTTGACCGACTGGGCCGTGTCTGGGTGAATGATGAGTTGGCCCCGGGTGCTGGACTGTACACAAAGCCCAGCCGGCGGGCCAGCTGAGGAGTTTTGGCCCGGGCCGCGCAAAGTCCGGCGCCCCGTCCAACTCATGAACCGATAATCGGCCGTGAGAAGGAGGGGTGGTGGTGGTGTCGGCGGTAAGCGAAGGTCCGAAGGTCGGACAGCTGGCCGGGCTGCCGACCGACCGACGGGGCCACGGGCGAGGCGCTGCTGCTGCTGCTGCTGCTGCTGCTGCACTCCATGGGCTGCACTACGTCGGGACGGGTGAGGCGGGGGCCGGACGCGGCGCTCCGACCCGGACAGTCCCCTCGACCCGAGTAGTAGCGGTCAAATACGGGACAAGGGCGGTCCCGTACGGTACAAACCAATTTGGCCCAATATACGGGACCGTTGGCAACACTACCCACCACGCTCTCGAGGTATCGGCTGCGGGAGGCTCCCATCCCCCGGGGCACAAAGGTGGACGGGCGAGGAGAGGGACGTATGTTCACTGCTCGATCCATACGTCCAAGGAAGGCAACGGTTGGAGGCCCAACAGCAGCCTGGGGCTCGCCCGGAACGGGCACCGCTCATAAGGCACAGAGCTCGGACTGGAGTTCGTAAACGATGCCAAAACATACCGCCCATTGCATGCAGGCTCAGTGGATTATTTCTGTATGCTTTGCTAAGCGGGATTGTGTTTAGGTTTGGCAATACTCCACTGGACTGTAAGAAAATAATTTCCCTGGTGCATTTGCACATGTAACGGTAATGAACCACTGAACCATTGAAATGCTGTAGCGATCGTTGCACAAGGCAGATGCTTGGTAGACACAAGGAACTGCAGATGATGGAATCTTGAACAAAACACAAAGTGCTGGAGGAACTCACCGGATCAGGCAGAATCTGTGGAGGGAATGGACAGCCAACGTTTTGGTCAAAACCCTTCATCATTCCAAAGACCCAAAATATTGCCTATCCGCTCCTTTCACAGGTGCTGCCTGACCCACTGAGTTTCTCCAGCACTTTGTGTAATGTTCACAAGCATCAGTTTGCTGATTCTGGAATTGGATGGTATGGGGGTGCAGTTGGTAGAGTTACTGGCTCACAGTGCCACAGACCCCGTTTTGATCCTGATCCCAGATAATTTTTTTTCTGGTTTAGTTTAGAGCTAATAATAATAATATTAATAATAACAATAATAATAATAATAATATATTTTATTGACATTGCACATAGGTGCAACGAGATTTGAGTATGCAGCTTCCATCCGAGTCATAACTTAAACAACTAATAACATTTAGATACCCCAAGAAACATGATTTATAAAAATGAAGAACAGTAAAGCTAAAGTGTAAATATGTCTGTGCCGGGTCGATGTGCGTGAATACAGTTCATGGTGGGGGGCACTCAGCAGGGCCGGTTCAGAGCAGCGATAGCTCTGGGGATGAAGCTGTTCCTGAGTCTGGAGGTGCGGGCGTAGAAGGCCTTGTAACGCCTGCCGGAGGGTAGGAGTTCGAACAGACTATTACAAGGGTGTGTGGATGCTGACGGCCTTCCTGAGCCACCGTGTGTAGTAGATGCCCTCCAAGGCTGGTAGCTGTGTCAGGCTGGTAGCTGTGTCTAGGGGTAGCTGAGTCTAGGGCTCGTAGCTAAGTTTAGGGGTGAGGCATTTAGAACGGACACGAGGAAATACATTTTCTCACAGAGAGTGGTGAGTCTGTGGAATTCTCTGCCTCAGAGGGCGGTGGAGGCCGGTTTTCTGGATGCTTTCAAGAGAGAGCTAGATAGGGCTCTTAAAGATAGCGGAGTCAGGGAATATGGGGGAGAAGGCAGGAACGGGATACTGATTGGGGACGATCAGCCATGATCACATTGAATGGCAGTGCTACCTCGAAGGGCCGAATGGCCTACTCCTGCACCTATTGTCTATTGAGATACAGTGTGGAAACAGGCTCTTCGGCCCACCGAGTCCGTACCGACCAGCGATCCCCGCACACTTACACAGTCCTTCACACACTAGGGACAATATACAATTTTACCATAGCCAATGAACCCACAAACCTGTACGTCTTTGGAATACGGGAGGAAACCGGACCACCTGGAGAAAACCCACGCAGGTCACGGGGAGAAGGTACAAACTCCGTGTAGACTGGCACCCGTAGTCGGCATCGAAGCCGGGTCTCTGGCGCTGCCAAGCAGCAAGTCTACCGCTGCTCCACCGTGCCACCAATACTGTCGGATACTGTCAATGTTGGAGTTTGCACGATCTTCCTGTGACTGTGTGGGTTTCCTCTGCGTAATCCAGTTTCCTCCCACATCCCAAATACTGGCAGGTCTGTAGGTTGATTGGCCCAGGGAGTGGATGATGTGTCGGGACTTTGTGTCGAAAGTAGAATAACATGGAACCAGGGTAAACGGGTGAATGGTGCAAACTTGGCGGGCCAAAGGGCCTAATTTTCATACCACCAGCTATGCATTTGATTTCACAGTCAGAAACAAAGTAACGCACAACTCATACAAATTCAAAGTACTCAGCCAATTTCATGCTTGATATTCAAGTCCACCTGACCAGAATGCGCAGTTTGTGACGACTGCCATTGATTCATTGGAATGCAAAATCCACATCCGTCTGCATTAGATTACAAATGTTTTTACAGTCATATACACACAGTGGCGATAGAGGTGCTTTAGCCCAACCCATCCATGCCAACCAAGATGCCCCAGCTAAACTCATCTCAGTTGTCTGCAAGTGATCCTCAGTCTAAACTACCTATGTTTAAGAAGGAACTGCAGATGCTGGAAAAATTGAAGGTCGATATAAATGCTGGTGAAACTCAGCGAGAAACTCACTTTGAAGAAGGAAGGGTCTCAACCCGAAACATCACCTATTCCTTCGCTCCATAGATGCTGCCTCACCCGCTGAGTTTCTCCAGCATTTTTGTCTACCTGTAAACTACCTAAACCACCTTACAGGCTGTAGAGGCCAAGTGAATGGATATTTTTAAAGTAGCGATAGATAGATTCTTGATTAGTACGAGTGACAGGGGTTATGGGGAGAAGGCAGGAGAATGGGGTTTGGAGGGAGAGGTAGATCAGCCATGATTGAATGGCAGATTACTTCCCTGCTGTTGTATTCTAGCCCTCATGATATAAATGGCAGCATTGCGTTTGCCGACTTTATTACCGATTCGACTTCCAGGTTAACTTTTTGGGAATCCTGCACCTTTATTCCCGAGTCCCAAGAAAGAAAAAAAAGGCTTTCTGTTCAGCTACAGGAGGCAACCTGTGCAACTTCAGAAATGCAACATCCTCAGACACCAAATTGTTATTTCTGATCTGTGGGGATGGAGAATCAATGGCTTATACAGAACAGGCAACCCTGTCGTGTAGGAAGGAACTGCAGATGCTGGTTTAAACCGAAGACAGACACAAAATGCTGGAGTAACTCAGCGGGACAGGCAGCGTCTCTGGAGAGAAGGAAGAGGTGACGTTTCGGGTCGAGACCTTTCTTCGGACTGATCATCCGGAGATGCTGCCCGTCCCGCTGAGTTGCTCAAGCATTTTTGTGTCTGATTTAAGGGCCTGTCCCACTTACGCGACTTCCGGTAGGCGGCGCGACTCTGGTCAGCAGCGGCCTCTGCAGTCTGTCCGCGTTTTTATTATTTTCTGTCTGTGTTTTAATGTAGTTTTTGTTATTTTTTGTTGGGGTGTGTGTGTGGGGGGTGGGGGAGGGGGGTGGGAGGGGGGGGGAAACTTTTTAAATCTCTCCCTGCACTGGAGACCCGACCTTTTCTCGTCGGGTTTCCGTTGTCGTTGAGGCCGCAACGAGGAGCGGCCTCCAACAGGAAGAAGCCGGGGACTCTGGTGCTACTCACCGTCGCCGTCGCGGGGCTGGCCGAGTCCGGAACGGTTGGAGCGGAGGAGGAGCGCTGCTGCTGCTGCTGCTGCTGCTGCTGCTGCTGCTGCCGATGCCGCTGCTGAGTCGGAGGCTGCTACTGCGGGTCTGCGGACGGCGGCACCGGGAGCCCGCGGATCCCTGGAGGGAGACCGCTTTTCGGGGCTCCTGCAACGGCGAATTCTCCCGCCCGTGTTGCGGGGTTGAAGAGCTCCTGGAGCGGGGCCTCACTACACCGCCCCGCGCGGCTGGAATGGCCGCGGGACTTTGCGAGCGCACGCCGGGGGCTCCAACGCCAAGACCCGGTGTGCGACCTCGCACCACCCGGCGTGGCTTTAATGGCCGCAGGACAATCGCCATCGCCAGCCGGGGGCTTTGACTTTGACTGACATCGGGGGGGGGAGAGTGCAGTGGAGAGATAAGTTTTTTTTGGCCTTCCATCACAGCTATGTGATGGATGTTTATGTAAAATGTAATTATGTTGTGTCTGGGGTCTATTTGTGTGTAATGTATGGCTGCAGAAACGGCATTTCGTTTGGACCTCCAGGGTTCCAAATGACAATTAAATTGACTCTTGACTCTTGACTCTCTTGACTCTTGACTCTTGACTCTTTTCTGTGACTACCGGCACCTGTCATTGGTCTCCGAAAATTCAGCGGCGATCAGAAAGATGCTAAGACTGTTCGGGTAACTAGGAGATCTCTCACGCCCATACAGGCGACCCCTGGTGACGTGTCGCGGGGTGTCACTAGGGGACATGTCGCCAGGGGTCGCCTGTATGGTCGTGAGTAGTCACTTAAAGAGTCGTAGCGTCTCTTTCTGGTCGCCACTGAATTTTCGGCAACTTATGACGGGTGCCAACAATCGCCGAAAAGGTTGTGTAAGTGGGACAGGCCCTTGAGCTTTGGTTTTTCCTCATGTTTTGTCAGCTGACAATCACTTCGAATTGTTCATCACAGAAGGTGCAGAGGCCTGCCGAAAAGATAAGGAAATTGGAAGGCACACTGACGCCAGCCAACGTCCCAGGTTCAATCCCGATCTCGGGTGATGTCCGTGTGTGGTTGTTAGACGTTCTCCCTGGAACCTCCTGGACTTTCTCCAGGTGCTCGGGTCTCCTCCCACATCCCAAAGACGTGCGTGTTTGTAGGTTGACAAAAGTGCTGGAGAAACTCAGCGGGTGAGGCAGCATCTATGGAGCGAAGGAAATAGGCAATGTTTCGGGCCGAAACCCGGAAGGGTTTCGGCCCGAAACTTTGCCTATTTCCTATAGTGGAGATTGTTCAACTCTTTGCATGGAGCGAATGAAATAGGCAACGTTGCCTATTTCTTTCGTTCCATAGATGCTTCACTCCATAGATGCTGCCTCACCCACTGAGTTTCTCCAGCATTTTTGTCGACCTTCGATTTTCCAGCATCTGCAATTCCTTCTTAAACATGTTTGTAGGTTAATTGCCCCTAGTGTGTTGGGAGTGGATGAGAAAGTGGAATGATATAGAATTAGTGTGAACTGATGATCGATGGTCGGCGTGGATGCAGTGGGTCGAAGGGCCTGTTTTTTCGTGCTGTATCTTTCAATTAATCTTTTAAAAAACTGGGTAAAGGGTTTGAAAGTGGTGAACTGACTTTGATTCTTGTACCCCATGAGGCTTCTCGGATCTTGCTAAAACCTACAATCACCTAGCTTCTGAATTCACAATGTGGACTTAAGTGCTGGTATTACAATGAAGTAAAGTGCAGACTGATGTAAAATGGCCAGAGGATCCACAACCGAGTGTAATTTACTTCCTTCTGAGTGTAATTCATCAATGCCTGTTCTGATGAATAAATGTAAAAGGTGTTCACACATTGAGAGCCTGACTCTTTCCATCTTCAATATGTTAATGTGTACAGCATTTGTGAACGTGCCCGTAAATGAAATGTATGCCAGAGCTCTTCAGACACTAAACAATTTAAGCTTCAGGCGAAGTAAATCTTACTCCCAGCGTTTATTCAAGAATACATGGGACTCGCACACTACTTAGAACGCATTTAATAATTAGTGAAACAGTATCAAGAATTGATACACAATAGATATGACCACCACCGCCACAAATTGAGAGAAAATAATTAAAATATATTCTGAAGACATCTTATAACCTTCTTATGAATAAAATGATATTCATTTGTCACTGCCATTTGGCTGATACAAAGTCAATCATAACTCTAACAGTATCTAATTCGAACAAAGTCCGACATTTGCAAACCTTAAAAACATCCAAATGGTATTTTTCAAACCAGAACTAGATGTAATAGATGGAGATATTTTTGTGTGACTACCTGTGCTCCTCGAATTGAGGGTCTTTGGATTAGTGCGTTTCCAGCTCCAGGAAACTCCAGCGTGGGCTGAAGGGCCTGTTCCTGTGCTGGAGTTTTCTAATTGGAAACTAATTGGTGAAATTGGAAGCAGAGTTAAGCTCCTTCTACTCTAGCCCAGTGTATATCACACCCCTCATTCAGTAGTTTTACATTTCAATAACTAGTAAATATAAATGTTTCCATCAGTTATCATGATGAGCGTTTGATGACGCTGGGCCTGTACTCACTGCAGTTTAGAAGGACGAGGGGGGGGACCTCATTGAAACTTACCGAATGGTGAAAGGCCCAGACGGAATGGATGTGGAGAGGATGTTTCCACCAGTGGGAGAGTCTAGGACCAGAGGCCACAGCCTCGGAATAAAAGGAGGTACCTTTAAAAAAGAGACGAGGAGGAATTTCGTTAGCCCGAGGGCGGTGAATCTGTGGAATTCATTGCCACAGGCAGCTGTGGAGGCCAAGTTAGTGGATATTTTTATGGTGGAGATTCACAGATTCTTGATTAGTAAGAATGTCAAGGGATGTGGGGAGAAGGCAGGAGAATGGGGTTAGACATAGATCAGCCATGATTGAATGACGGAGTAGACTCGATGGCCCAAATGGCCTAAATCCACTCCGATGACCTACAAACGTATTCATAATAATGTGAGCGATGGAAATTGAATGATTTTATAGTTTAGCAGCATTGGGCAAATAAACAATAAAAGGTCCATATCTATTAGGAATTGGAATATAGAGCCCTGAGTGATGTGTGCTTGAGTGACCCATCTACATTGGAGAGTCTACGGGTAATCCCATATAGTGCATATATCCTCACAATCACTTGAATTATATACTTTGAGGTAATTTTTCACCCCTCCATCCGACATCACAGAACAACGACAGAACATCTGATGAAAGATAACACACTTGAAACATGAACAGTACTTCGGTGAGACAAGGAACTGCAGTTAGACACGAGGTGCTGGAGCAACTCAACGGGTCAGGCAGCATCCGTGGAGAAAAGGAGTTTTGAGTCCGTTTCCTTCTTCAGACTGACGGGGTGGAGGGACTGAATGTAGGAAGAGGACTGGCAACAGATGACCTCAGGAAGGGTGGAGCTCATAATGGTCCATTGCTGGCTGGTAACGAAGGGTTAACAGGGATGCGAACAGTGATCTAGAACTGATGGGACGACTAGGGTGGGGGGTAAATGAGGGAACGCAAGGGTTACTTGAAAATAAAGAAATCAATGTTCATACCGCCTGGTTGAACGCTGCTCAAGCGGAATGAGGTGCTGTTCCCTCCAATTTGCGCTGGGCCTCACTCTGACAGTGGAGGAGGCCCAGGACAGAAAGGAAGGGGAGTTGAAATGTTCGGCAACCGTGATATCGTGCAGGCCAAGTAGGGTCTCGACCCGAAATATCGCCTATTCCCTTTCTCCAAAGATGTTGCCTGAGGCACTGAGTTCCTCCAGCATTTTATGTATGGCTTCAGAATAAGCTAGAAAAAACCCCAAAAGACACAAAGTGCTGGAGTAACTGAGCGAGTCAGGCAGGCAGCGTCTCTGGTCATGGCTAGGTGACGTTTCGGGTCAGGACCCCTTCGTCAGAATTATTGTGGTGGCGGGGAAGGGGGGGGGGGGTTGTGGGGGAGAGAGACCAGGAAGAGAACTCAGTGGGTGGAATATGGAATGAGCTGCCAGAGGAGGTAGCTGAGGCAGAAACATTGAAAAGGCAACTGGACAGGTACTGAATGGGAAAGGTTTAGAGGGATATGGGCTAAATGCGGGCAGGTGGGGCTAGTGTAGATGGGGCACCTTGGTCGGCATGGGCAAGTTGGGCCGAAGGGCCTGTTTCCCCGCTCAATGACTCTGTGAAGTGGGGGGGGGGGGGGGGGGGGGGGGGGAAAGCCTGGCAAGTGATAGGTACTTCTCTTACCACAGAGGCTGCCTGACCAACTGAGAGTTTCCAGTGCTTTCAGTTTTTATTTCAGATTTTCAGCATCTGCAGTTTTTAATTAAATTTTACATTGGGTTGGGGATGAGCATCGAAGTCAAAGAGGGAATTATCATTAATATATCCATAGAAAACAGGCCACATAGCCATAATTATAGATTTAGACACAGAATGCTGGAGGGTAGGAAGGAACCGCAGATGCTGGTTTAAACCAAAGATAGACCCAAAATGCTGGAGGAACTCAGCGGGACATGCTGCCTCTATGGAGAGAAGGAATGGGTGATGTTTCGGGTCGAGACCCTTCTTCAGACTAGAGTCAGGGGAAAGGGAAAGGAAAGATATAGATGGTGAGGTAGAGAGATATAGAACAAATGAATGAAAGATATGCAAAGAGTAACGATGTTATAGGAAACAGGCCCCAGTCACTGTACATCCTCCCCACCATGAGGAAGATGCTTCACAGCTACTTGCAGAGTGCCCTCGGCTGACACACCGCATCAAAGTAGTCACGAACGCTAAAACACAAGTGCCTGAAACCTAAAATAAAAGCAGAAAGTGATGTAGACATTCAGCAAGTCAGGGCTACCGATGAAAGGTTATCGACCTGAATTATCTCTCTGCAGGGTTGCTGCCTAACCCGCTGAGTTCTCCAGCATTTGCTGTTTCTATAACATGTCACGAGGGAGCAGGAGGCTGGGGAGAGATGCCTGTGAGAAGAAAAACACACAGCCACTGATCGCAACCATTTAAAAAAAAAAAAATTCTGATCTCGGAATTCAGATCACAGGCTGAAACAATGCATTGGTGATTTGTACTGCCGCCTTGATAATTGCGAGCTGGTTGATGAGAACGCTGCACTATTTTACAATGTATCTGGCCTCCGCTGAGCATCGATTATTATTTGCTAACGAACGCCAACTGGGAGGTAATCAGCTGGAAAGTGACTCTTTCAATCCGATTTAAAAGGTATGAAGGATTGCGTGAGTTCTCACAGAAACGTAGCGAAATCAAACGGGGAATAAAGATGGAGGAGCAAGGGGGCAGCTTACGGCCCAGCGGTATGAACGTTGAGTTCACCAATTGCATTCCCTCCACCCCCCCCCTCCCCCAAACCATAGTCGTCCTAGTTCCATTGTTTAAGAAAGAACTGCAGATGCTGGAAAAATCGGTTGACGAAAATGCTGGAGAAACTCAGCGGGTGAGGCAGCATCTATGGAGCGAAGGAATAGGTGACGTTTCGTCCCGAAACGTCACCTATTCCTTCGCTCCACAGATGCTGCCTCATCCGCTGAGTTTCTCCGTCATTTTCTGTCTACCAGTTTCATTTTTCGCATCCATGCATCCCTTCATTATCATCCATCCCGTGTCAACAATGGACCATTGTGGGCTCCACCTTTCCTTGGTCATCTGTTGTTGCCGGCCCCGATTTGTTCTGGCCTTCTCCTACCCCCCCCCCTACAGTTCCACCACCTCTACTTTCAAGGGGCCTGTCCCACGGTAAGAGTTCATTCAAGAGCTCGCCCGAGTTTTTAAAAAAATCAAACTCGTGGTAAGCACGTAGAATGTACGTCAGAGCTCGGCGACGTCTCTCAGTAGCTCGTAACGCTAACGGCAGGTACTCGGGAAACGCGGTAAGCTCGTGAAGACCCGTGAAGATTTTTCAACGTTGAAACTCAGCGGGTGAGGCAGCATCTATGGAAGGAAGGAAATAGGCAACGTTGCCTATTTCCTTCGCTCCATGCAAAGAGTTGAACAATCTCCACTATAGGAAATAGGCAACGTTTCGGGCCGAAACCCTTCCGGGTTTCGGCCCAAAACGTTGCCTATTTCCTTCGCTCCACAGATGCTGCCTCATCCACTGAGTTTCTCCACCAATTTTTGTCTACATGTTGAAAAATGTCCACGAGAGCCCCGAGTGCCTACGAGCGGCTATTAACGTAATTCTCCGAGTTCGAATCAGGGGAAACTCGGGAGAGCTCTTGAATTAGCTCGTACAGTGGGACAGCCCCTTTAGTCTGAAGAAGGGTTCCGAACCAAAACGTCACCCGTTCCTTCTCTCCAGAGATGCTGCCTGACCCGCTGAGTTGCTTCAGGGGACAGTCGGCGTTTCGGCTCGAGACCCTCCGGACTACTAGCTCTCCACAGCTTAGGGTTTGACTGAGAACAGTACTTGACGCAGCGGAAAATTGTTGGATATCAATGGTGAAAGACACCGTTCTCATTCCACAAACAGAAGTAACTTAACAAAACACATGAATTTACACTGGTCAATGCACTGGATCTGAACTCTGAAATGGCGCATGGCAACCTAGTCTTGGTTATTCGTGAGTTCAAAGTTGGAGGAGACCGTGAATGGCAATCCGTAAAAAATAAACAACAGGGACCCTTGTACCAGAAAAAAACAAAAGTGACCCCTGTATCTGGGAAAAAACCAATAGGAATCCTTGTATCAGAAAAACCATTAAGGGCCTGTCCCACTTACACAACTTTTTTGGCGACTGCCGGCACCCGTCATAGGTCGTTGCAGGTCACCGAAAATGTTCCAACATGTTGAAAATCCAGCGGCGACCAGAACAAGGTACGACTCTTTGGGCGACTACTCACAACCATACAGGCTTCATCCTGCGACATGTCGCCAGGGTGTCGCTTGTATGGTCGTGAGAGGTCTCCTAGTCACTCAAAGAGTCGTAGTGTCTTGCTGATCGCCGCTGGATTTTCAACATGTTGAAAATTTTCAGTGACCTATGACGGGTGCCGGCAGTCGCCGAAAAAGTTGCGTAAGTGGGACAGGCCCTTTAGGAACCCTTGTGCCGAAAACCAATGGGACTCTTGTACCAACATAAAGTCCACTAGGGATCCTGGTATCAGCAAAGGAATAGTGGCCCCTCGTACCAGAGCAATACGGACCCTTGCATCAGCAAGTTCGATAGGGCCCTAGTACCAGAAAGCCAACAGGGATCTTTGTATCAGAAAACCAATAGATATCCATGTGCCACAGACACCAATACACAGAGAGAGGGTGGTAGGTTTTACATGTTAGGGTGGCAGGGAATCAGAACACAGGGGTCATAAGCTTAAGGTGAGAGGGGAAAGATTTAATAGGAACGGAGGAGCAACGTTTTTTACTCAGAGCATGGTGGGTGTATGGGACGAGCTGCCAGAAGAGGTAGTTGAGTCAGGTACAATCACAACGTTTAATACACATTTATGACAGGTACATTGGTAGGATAGGTGTAGAGGAAAATGGGCAGGTGGGACTAGTGTAGATGGGGCATGTAGGTCAGTGTGGGCAAGTTGGGCCAGACTCCATGGCTCTAATATATTGCGTCAATCCTTATATTTTGTGACTTAAACACAAAGCAGCTGATCGAATGGCCACAAGATCTCCCATTGATTCATCACCAATGTAAATTAAATCTGAAATTACGCATTCTTTTAGTTTACAGTCACAGCACCAGAGCTTCCTCTCCGTTTTGCAAGTTGAATTAAATGCTGAGATGTAAACCCAGACTGGGGTAAAGGTTTGGATGCCACTACGGAGAGGGTCCAGAGGAGACTTGATCCCAGGAACGATTGAATTAAAGTATGATGAGCATTGGACAGCGCTGTACTCGTTAATGAGATTAGAAGGATGAGGGGGGACCTCATTGAAAGTGTTACCGAATAGTGAAAGGCCTGAAAGGAGTGGATGTGGAGAGGGTGTTTCTACTCGTGGGAGAAACTAGGACCAGAGGCCGTTGCCTCAGGATAAAAAGACATTCCTTTCGAAAGATGAGAAGGAATTTCTTTGGTAAGAGGGTGGTGAATCGGTGCAATTCATTGCCACAGAAGGCTGCAGAGGCCGTCAATGAATATTATTTAAGGCGGAGTCCGATAGATTCGTGATTAGAATGGGTGTCTGTGGGGAGAAGGCAAGAGACTGGGGTTGAGAGGGAAAGATAGGTCAGCCATGATTGAATGGCGGAGCAGGCTTGATGGCCTAATTCTGCAACTAGAACTTAAGAACTTTTGGTGCAGAGGTCAGCTTGACTTTACCATGTTCAAGAAGGAACTGCAGATGCTGGAAAATCGAAGGTAGACAAAAATGCTGGAGAAACTCAGCGGGTGTAGCAGCATCAATGGAGCGAAGGAAATAGGCAACGTTGCCTATTTCCTTCGCTCCATGCAAAGAGTTGAACAATCTCCACTATAGGGTGATTTCACCAAATGTCAAATGAGCGTAGATCCCCCCTCACGTGACCGAAAATTTTAACTGGAGGACATATGTCACTTCGGTACATGTTAGTGAATGGGGAAACACGCACTTTCCCACCCGTTAAAAACATGGAAAACGGCCGATTTTTGAGCTGAATTTACTGTGCTAGTCGGGGTGACCGTGAAGCACAGCGACCTAAATTTTCAGGCAAAAAAAAAGATAGAAAGTAAGGTAATTACAAGAGGGAACTGAAGGTGAAAAACAGCGGAAGTGAACAGCGGACATTTGCCGTGGAGATTTAAAGATCCAAAATATTGGGAATTATCGCATTTACTCGCTGAATTTCATCAAAAGTAATGCATTATTAACTTACTTTTGATGAAATTCAGCGAGCAAACGCGATAATTCCCGATATGTTGGATCTTTAAATCTCCACGGCAAATGTCGGCTGTTCACTTCCGCTGTTTTCCACCTTCAGTTCCCTCTTGCAATTACCTTACTTTCTATCCTTTTTTTTGCCTGAAAATTTAGGTCGCTGTGCTTCACGGTCACCCCGACTAGCACAGTAAATTCAGCTAAAAAATCGGCCGTTTTCCATGTTTTTAACGGGTGGGAAAGTGCATGTTTCCCCATTCACTAACATGTACCGAAGTTACATATGTCCTCCAGTTAAAATTTTCGGTCACGTGAGGGGGGATCTACGCTCATTTGACATTTGGTGAAATCACCCTATAGGAAATAGGCAACGTTTCGGGCCGAAACCCTTCCGGGTTTCGGCCCGAAACGTTGCCTATTTCCTTCGCTCCATAGATGCTGCTGCACCCGCTGAGTTTCTCCAGCATTTCTATCTACCTTCGATTTTCCAGCATCTGCAGTTCCTTCTTAAACACGGTAAAGTCAAGCTGACCTCTGCACCAAAAGTTCTTAAGTTCTAGTTGCAGAATTAGGCCATCAAGCGTATTGCCCGAAACGTTGCCTATTTCCTATAGTGGAGATTGTTCAACTCTTTGCATGGAGCGAAGGAAATAGGCAACGTTGCCTATTTCCTTCGCTCCATAGATGCTGCTGCACCCGCTGAGTTTCTCCAGCATTTTTGTCTACCAGCTTGACTTTTACTGTCGGGGATCAGAATACTACACTGGTCGTCGGGTGTTGCAATTGTAAAAACGATTGGGAAGGATTGGATGAGAGGGGCACCAGCAGCACGGACGAATGGTCTTCCTCCCACGACCAAGGCCAGAGAACGAAGGACCAACCCACACACTCTGCGCCTGGAGACTGGCTGAGAGACTAATCATACGCAGGTAAACCAAACAATTCCGGCTTGAAGTCCTCCAGCGACTTGAGTACCAGGGTTGCCGACTTTGTGAGCTCCGGGTCCAGCTGGGGGTCTGGAACGTGGACCACCTGCATCCCCGCTGTCAACGCTGCAGTCACTCCATTCGGGGAATCTTCAAACACAAGGCACTGGGCGTGGAGAGAACAAAGCATTTTGTTGAGTAAACAACACACAGATTCACCTTCAATCCCCCAGCACACACACACGTATCACGGCTTTCCCCACACACAATCTTACAGACACTCATTCTTCTTGGGTTTTACCAACCTTCCATTGACTCCATTTACACCTCGCGCTGCCTCGGCAAGGCCAGCAGCATCATCCAGGACCAGTCGCACCCCGGCCACTCCCTCTTCACCCCATTAGGCAAAAAGTACAGAAATGTGAAAACACACACCTCCAGATTCAGGGACTGTTTCTTCCCAGCTGTTATCAGGCAACTGAACCATCCCGCCACAACCAGAGAGCAGTGCTGAACTACTATCTACCTTATGGGTGACCCTCGGACGATCCTTGATCGGACTTTGCTAGTTTTACCTTGCACTAAACGTTATTCCCTTATTCATGCATCTATACCCTGTCAATGGCTCAATTGTAATAATGTATATACAAAATGCTGTAGTAACTCAGCGTGACGGGCAGCATCTCTGGAGCGAAGGAATAGGCGACGTTTCAGGTCGAAACTGAAGGTCACTTTGTGGTGTTTAAGAGGCCTTTAGATGGGCACATGAGTGGAGGGATACAGAGTTTGACCAGCTTATCAAAAACTTGAGAGCATAGCTTTAAGGTGAAGGGGGCAAAGTTTAAAGGAAGTGCAGCGTAGGTTTACAAGGTTTATTCCCGGGATGGCGGGACTATCATATGCTAAGAGAATGGAGCGGCTGGACTTGTATACTCTGAAGTTTAGAAGGATAAGGGGAGATCTTATTGAAACATAAGGTTATTAAGCATTTGGACATTCTAGAGACAGGAAACATGTTCCCGATGTTGGGGGAGCCCAGAACCAGGGGTACACAGTTTAAGAATAAGGGGGTGAGCCATTTAGAACGGAGACGAAGAAACACTTTTTCTCACAGAGAGTTGTGAGTCTCACAGGGTGATGGAGGCCGGTTCTCTGGATACTTTCAGGAGAGAGCTGGATGGGGCTCCTAAAGATAGCGGAGTCAGGGGATATGGGGAGAAGGCAGGAACGGGGTACTGTTTGGGGATGATCAGCCATGATCACATTGATTGGCGGTGCTGGCTCGAAGGGCCGAATGGCCTCCTCATGCACCTATTGTCTATTGTCATTCTGATATTTTGTCTAATTCTCCTCCATGCCTGTTAATGGGGAGAATGAATGACAGTGGACGCCTGAATGACAGTGAATATCATAGCTAATTAACTAGCCTGATATAATACCTGATGGCAGTAGGAGACAGCAATCCTACAGTTTCCCACCCTCTCTTCATTTCCCTCTCTCTTTCCTGGAGTGGGGGGTGGGGGGGGGGGGTGTTTGGGCTAATTAAGCCCCCCTGATCTCCAACCCGGGCCCCAATAATCAGTTTCCAACCAAGCACATTTCTTTCCCACAGTGCACAATTACCGCACGATCAAATAAGTGACACTTGGCTTGCTTCGATGAAAGGATGAAATACAAATTGCTAGATGTAACACGGAGAAGAGAAAAAATACAAGATGAAGCAGATTTCTTTATGTTTTTTTCCTCCCGACTTTAAATGAAGAATGTCACCCCATCATCTTCCAGAAGTGAAGGGAGCTGATTAGTGTATTTTGATCTAAAAACAGGCACAATCCCATTCCTCTTTTATCAACATGTTTTGCACTGGCTCAGTAGAAATCCTGCTAGCGGCATTTCTATTAAGACTTCCCTCCTCTTCCTTGAAGCACGGCTGTATCGTCCCCCCCCCCCCCCCCCAGCCTTGACCTTGACCTTGAAGGCCTTGCGATTTTTGTTTTCTGTTACAAAATGCGTCTCAATTATAGGGTTTTTGCAGAGGCTAATATTTCTGTGACAGCAAGCAACCCCTTAGAAGGAGCCTTTTACCACGCACAAGACTGTCAGACTCCTTTAATGTTTTCAGAGCTTTGAACAATATCCACGTCAAAGAGAAGGAAAAGAAAAGCAGCCCTTGCCAACTGGCTTTGACGCTCAGTGCCTGCCTATCCACTCTGCAGAATTAAGTCGGACTCCCTTGAAATCCCTGTGTCCAGTGATGAAAGCTCTCTCTAAACGCTCGACTGTGATACGGCCCGACTTTTGCGGGTAAGCTTAAAAGCTGCACAAAATAGCATTAGCAGGCCCTTCAGAAACACTTTGTATCCAGACAGTGCACAGAAATGCACTTGACAAGCCTTGCAAAGACGAACCTAATTGACTTCCGTGATGTCACGGATCTTGTTTGCAACCAACCAATTATTACCCGAGCAAGATGCATAATGGAGGGACTTAGCTAATTCCCTGAAACTAGAGGCAATTAAAACTCTTCATTACCGAGGAAGCCAAGCTAATGACCCATAATCATTACATTTATTTGTTACAGCAAATATATATAGGCATCAAGGATGGTCTTTGTGCTTTGATTTTGACAATACTGTAAGATGTTAATACCTCTTCAGAATCGAGGGAAGGATGCGTGCCAACTTTGACGTGGAAGGGGAGGATCCCCTGTATCACACACACACACACACACAAACTGTCAATGTCATAGAGAGATCTGGCAGCTGCATATCAGATAATGCATCAAAGTTTTCCCTCAGCTTCAGCCTGTAAAGATAGGGACAAAATCAAGCTTGCATTCATCCGGGAGCCTCCTATTATGGATTTCAATCAAAGGGCATCCGTGTGACAAAGCTAAAATCTTCTTCCCAGTCACGTCCACCCCATTAATTATTCCAAGATGAAGAATTATGAATTCTGCCGCACAGAATATTGATCCTGGATTGTAGGATCCCCGTGCAAGGACAAACCCCACACTCGCTCTGTAATTCTCAGCTGTGAGAGCAACTCCGATTTAATGTTTAAGGAAGGAACTGCAGATGCTGGAAAAATCAAAGGCAGACAAAAGTGCTGGAGAAACTCAGCGGGTGCGGCAGCATCTATGGAGCGAAGGAAATAGGCAACGTTTCGGGCCGAAACCCGGAAGGGTTTCGGCCCGAAACGTTGCCTATTTCCTATAGTGGAGATGGTTCAACTCTTTGCATGGAGTGAAGGAAATAGGCAACGTTTCGGGCCGAAACCCTTCTTCAGACTGATTGACATTGTTTTGTCTGGAATGTTGGGGACCTGGTAGAAGTGCATAAAACTGTGTGAGGCGTAGATAGGGTAGACAGTCAGAACCTTTTCCCAGGAAGGGAAAAAGCAAATGCCGAGGGCAGAGTTACATTTAGTTTAGTTACATTTTAACATGAGTTACATTTACATTGCAGAAGAAAAGCTCTTCGGCCCATCGAGCCCCTGCTAACCAGCAATTACCATACACTAGCGCTATCCTACACTAAGGACAATTTATATATTTTTCCCCGAACCAATTAACCCTCAAACCCGTACATCTTTGGAGCATGGGTGGAAACAGATGCACCCGGGGAAAACCCACACGGTCAAACCTGTAGTTTGTCAGCAACAACAGTCAGGAACAAACCCGGGTCTCTGGCGCTGCAAGGCAGCAGCGGTCTTAAGCTGCCACTGTACCGCACCTAACATGATTCCATCTTTGCTCCTTACATGGTTCCACAGATAAGATGCAGCAGGGTTCTATTTCCAGTTGAAGTGACTCAGTGAAGGTGAGACGCCGCAGACACTGGATGTCATGAAGCAAAAACGTAAAATGTTGTAAACACCCAGGCCAGCCAGGTTGGGCAACACATTGGTGCAGCTGGTAGAGCTGCCACCTCACATTGCCCCTAACTCAGCTGTCGGTGTGTGGAGTTTCCACATTCTCCCTGTGACCTCGTGGGATTCCTCCGCCTGCTCTGGTTTCCTCCCGCGTCCCAAAGACATGCGGGATGTGGGTTTGTCAGTTAATTGCCCTCAAGGCGTGGGAAGTGGATGAGAAAGTTGGATATCATGTAATTAGTGTGAATGGGTGATCAATGAAGAAGGGTCTCGACCCAAAACGTCACCTATTCCTTCGCTCCATAGCAGGTGAGGCAGCATCTATGGAACGAAGGAAATAGGCAACGTTGCCTATTTCCTTCGCTCCATGCAAAGAGTTGAACAATCTCCACTATAGGAAATAGGCAACGTTTCGGGCCGAAACCCTTCCGGGTTTCGGCCCGAAACGTTGCCTATTTCCTTCGCTCCACAGATGCTGCCTCACCCGCTGAGTTTCTCCAATGATCAGTGTGCACTCAGTGGGCCGAAGGGCCTGATTCCATGCTGTATCTTTCAATCAATCATTCAAACATAGAACCAGTGTGAAGGGGTGATCAATGGTCGGCATGGACTCGGTGGGCCGAAGGGCCTGTTTCCATGCTGTTTCTCCAAACTAAACATCCACGGAAAGTGAAATAGCTGCCATGTCTGGGATCCTTCATCAGAACAAGAGGGGTAGTTAGGTTGTTGTGGAGGAGAACAGCCACGGTGGATTTTATGTATTGGTATCTTAAGGTCTCTTAATCTGGATCTATTTGAAGTGAAAAATCACAATACTATAGCTTAACGTCAAAATCCAATCACTGAGCAGCTGAGAAAAAAAGTTACTTTCATAGCTTTGGCAAGTTGAAAACCAGAGCAAATTGCTTGTGTGCTCGTAACATCCCTTTTAATACGGCGTAACTTTGATCATTCATCTTAATAGAAGACAACCGGTCCTAAACAGCTACTAAAACTGATTGCCGTCAGTTTCCACTCCTAATTCCCTACTTTCTCATAAGTCGGAAGCTAAATCTCAACTGCACTGAGAGGAAATTATACCTGACACAGGATACTGACATAACGAATATTTATGTTGGAGACGCGTGACACATGCAACTAAATTGCATTTCTGCCGGGTTATGCGGTGGTAAAACCACCACTCTAACTAAACTCCACGCCCTGTCCAGCCACAATTCACCGCATTTATTCCCCATCTCACTTCAGTGAGCTTACCCTGCCATTTAGTTAGTTACGTAGGATATTTATCCCTTAGTTGCCGCGCACTCTCTTTCCAATAAGCCACATCTTTCATTGCCACAGCTAGACGTCTGCTCACTCGTAATGTGTTTATCCCTCCATCGGGTGATTCACGGAGAGGAGCAAAGAGCATTTTTCTATGCCTGCCCAAAGTTGTTAGCAAGAGAGGCAGGGGGGCCATTTTGATGGTCGACCCTTAAATTGTCATGAAGGCGGTGGGTGAGCTGTCAGCTTCATCCGAACACTGGCATCGCTTCTTGCTGTTTGGGGAGAGGGTAACAGCCAGATGGATTGTAATGAATGGGGGGGGGGGATGGGAAATGACTGCGAACCAGGCTCATGTGGATGGGAGAGCTTTCAACCAAAGTGCACAGTGGCACAGCTTCGAAGCAAGACTGACCAGAGTTCTTGCTATTGAGAGAGTGCAGCGCAGGTTCACAAGGTTAATTCCTGAGATAGCGGGCCTGTCATATGCTGAGAGAATGGAGCGGCTGGGCTTGTACACTCTGGAGTTTAGAAGGATGAGAGGGCATCTTATTGAAACATATAAAACTATTAAGGGTTTGGACACGTTAGAAGCAGGAAACATTTTTCCAATATTGGGGGAGTCCAGAATTTAGGGGGCCACAGTTTAAGAATAAGGGGTAGGCCATTTAGAACGGAGATGAGGAAATACTTTTTTCACACAGAGAGTTGTGAGTCTGTGGAATTCTCTGCCTCAGAGGGCGGTGGAGGCCGGTTCTCTGGATACTTTCAAGAGAGGGTAGATAGGGCTCTTAAAGATAGTGGTCAGGGGATATGAAGAGAAGGCAGGAACGGGGTACTGATTGGGGATGATCAGCCATGATCACATTGAATGACAGTGCTGGCTCGAAGGGCCGAATGGCCTCTACTCCTGCATCTATTGTCTATTGTCTATTGTCAGTCCCGACCTCCAGTGCTGTCTGTGTGGGTGGAGTTTACACGTTCTC
Source organism: Leucoraja erinaceus (assembly GCF_028641065.1). Taxonomy (NCBI): domain Eukaryota; kingdom Metazoa; phylum Chordata; class Chondrichthyes; order Rajiformes; family Rajidae; genus Leucoraja; species Leucoraja erinaceus. The sequence continues at coordinate 292,038 of NC_073421.1, forward strand.
TCTGGGTGCTCTAATTTTAAAGAGATTCCACATGCAAACAGACCCTTCGGCCCATCAAGTCCACACCAACCATCAATCACCCTTTAGACATCAGAGGCACATCGCGTATACGGGCCCTTTGGCCCACCAAATCCGCGCCAACTAGCAATCACCCCGTACCATGTCACTGTCCAACACACTAGGGACAATTTACAATGTTGCCGAACCCAATTAACCTACAAACTAGTACGTCTATGGAGTGTGGGAGGAAACCGAGAGAAAACGCACGCGGTCACAGGGAGAACATACAAACTCCGTACAGACAGCACAGCACCCCGTAGTCAGGATTGAACCCGGGTCTCTGGCTCTATAAGGCAGCAACTCCACCCGCTGCACCACTCAGCCGTCGTGTTCAAACTAGCCCATCGCACCTTTGGATCCACTCCCTACACTCAGGGCCTGTTTTTCAGAGGCCAATTAACCTGCAAATCCGCACGTCTTTGAGATGTGGGAGGTGGAACTTAATTGTTCCTTTTCGGTACATATGGATAATAAAACACTCTTGACTCGTGGCTGCCTCGAAACCGGAGAAAACCCATGCAGTCACGGACAGAAGGTGCAAACTCCACACAGACAGCACCTGAGGTCAGGATCGAACCAGGGGTCTCTGGCACTTGTGGTGCATCGGCTCAAAACGGGACCCGACACAAAGCGTCACCCATCTTTTTTGTCCAGGGATGCTGCCTGACTCGCTGAGTTACTCCAGCACCTTGTGGCCATCTTCGGTATGAACCAGCGTCTGCAGTTCCTTGTTTCTATATTTTGTCACCTCTTTCCATGTCCTCCAGAGATGCTGCCTGACCCTCTGAGTTACTCCAGCTCTCTGTGAAACGTCACCTATCCATGTTCTCCACAGATGCTGCCTGACCCGCTGAGTTACTCCAGCACTCTGTGAAACGTCACCTATCCATGTTCTCCACAGATGCTGCCTGACCCGCTGAGTTACTCCAGCACTCTGTGAAACGTCACCTATCCATGTTCTCCACAGATGCTGCCTGACCCGCTGAGTTACTCCAGCACTCTGTGAAAAACGTCACCTATCCATGTTCTCCACAGATGCTGCCTGACCCACTGAGTTACTCCAGCACTCTGTGAAACGTCACCTATCCATGTTCTCCACAGATGCTGCCTGACCCACTGAGTTATGGTGCAGCAGCATCTATGGAGCTAAGGAAATAGGCAACATTTTTGGCCAAAACCCTTCTGGAAATAGGCAAAGTTTCGGGCCGAAACCCGGAAGGGTTTCGGCCCAAAACGTTACCTATTTCCTTAGCTCCATAGATGTTGCTGCACCCGCTGAGTTACTCCAGCACTCTGTGAAACGTCACATATCCATGTTCTCCACAGATGCTGCCTGACCCGCTGAGTTACTCCAGCACTTTGTGTCTTTTTGTGCATTAACCACCATCTGCAGTTCTTTGTTTCTACTGTTGATGAACACACTTGGTAGACACGGTACTGACCTCCCCACCGTCGAAGGGATCTATAAGAGGCACGGCCTCAAAATGGCAGCCAAAATCATCAACGTCCCACACCATCCTGGCCATGCTCTCATTCACTCCAGGTATCATCTCCTCTTCGGTATCAGTTCCCTGCGGCCCTTCAATTCTTTGATCTTTCAAAGATCTATCCAACTCCTCTTCAAAAGCTTTCTATGATCGAGCTCAGCGGTTCTTAACCTGGGGGTCGGGAGCCCCATGGGGGGGTCATTTGGGGGACACGAAGGGATCATAAATGTTCCCAATGTGGGGCGAGTCCAGAACCAGGGGCCACAGTCTTAGAATAAAGTGGAGGCCATTTAAAACTGAGGTGAGAAAAAATGTTTTCACCCAGAGAGTTGTGAATTTGTGGAATTCCGTGCCACAGAGGGTAGTGGAGGCCAAGTCACTGGATGGATTTAAGAGAGAGTTAGATATAGCTCTAGGGGCTAGTGGAATCAAGGGACATGGGGAGAAGGCAGGCATGGGTTATTGATTGGGGACGATCAGCCATGATCACAATGAATGGCGGCGCTGGCTAGAAGGGCCGAATGGCCTCCTCCTGTACCTATTTTCTATGTTTCTAAATAACATATCCATTTGTTGAGCCAATTTTTAGGAACCATACCACATACAGCATTTTGTTCACGTATGCCCGTACGTATGCCAAAAAGGTTAAGAACCACTTGTCTAGCTAATAATAATAATAATAATAATATATTTTATTGTCATTGTACATAAGTGCAACGAGATTTGGTATGCAGCTTCCATCCGATGTAAACTAATAAAATTTAGATACCCCGAGAAACATGATTTATAAAAAAACAACAGTAAAACAGTCTAAAGTGCTAATATGTCTGTGCCGGGTCGATGTGCGTGAATACAGTTCGTGGGGGTGGGGGTGGGGGGCACTCCGCAGGGCCGGTTCAGAGCAGCGATAGCTCTGGGGATGAAGCTGTTCCTGAGTCTGGAGGTGCGGGCGTAGAAAGCCTTGTAACGTCTTCCAGAAGGTAGGAGTTCGAACCGACCATTACAAGGGTGTGAGGAGTCTTTGTGGATGCTGACGGCCTTCCTGAGGCACCGTGTGTAGTAGATGCCCTCCAAGGCTGGCAGCTGTGTCCCAATTATCTTCTGCACCTTGTGGACGACAAGCTTCCAGGTACAGAATTCAAGAGATTCACCATCCAAGATCAGCTATGGTTGAAGGGCCAGACTAGACTTGACGGGCCGAGTGGCCTAATTCCGCTCCTGTCACCTATGAACTAATGCAGAAGAGGATGGCGAATGATGAAGGAGTCAAGCAGAGGGAGTCAGGGAGGAGATTCCAGAGCAGAGAGAAAAATGATGTCTTAAAAATGTATTAATGGAGAGGACAGAACCCCACAAATCGTCTCAAGAGTCAATAAAGATGTATGCTCCTAATGCCATTCACATGTATGAAAACGACATTCACTTTTGACAACAAAATGAATGCATTTCTTCCTGGTCAAAGATAGATACTTTGTGAGAGTGAATAGATATGTTACAAAGCTTTTTCATAAGTAAGATTACCGGCAATGTACCTGTCACCTTGTGAATTATAAGAACGTGACACCACAAAAGCTTCAGCAAGATAATAATCCTATGAATTATTTAAATATAGTTGCGCTCTCAGGAAATTTAATCCAAAATAAATGTAACACCGTTTCTTTACATGTGAGAGTTAAGAAGTAACCTCATGAGGCACCAATGTAAAAATAAAATCCACTTTATCCAATCTTTTCAACTTTAAATGAAAGAAAATGCATAGAAGTAATAAAACTGTATGTAAAAATGAAGCATTTTATTTCGCTCCCAGATGGAAAATGGCAGATGAATGGGTTTCTATGAATACTGATCTGACACAGACACCGAGATACAGTGAAATATTGAGAATGGAACGTCTCAAATAAAATAAGGGACAGACAGGCAGACCAGGGATTACAGACATCAACTTTGTTTTGAAGGAAAGATTAAGAATCGTGTGTCATGGTAAACACACAAATACACACAAATACACACACACACACACGCACACACGCACACACACACACGCACACGCACGCACACACACACGCACGCACACACTCACACACGCACGCACACACTCACACACGCATGCGCACACACACACGCACACACACACACACACACCCACACACACACACACACACCCACACGCACACACACACACACACATACACACACACACACACGCACACACACATACACACACACACACACACACGCACACACACACACACACACACACACACACACACGCGCACACACACACACACATGCACACACACACACACACACACACACACACACACACACACACACACACACACACACACACATACACGCACACACACCCACACACACACACACAAAGTTGTGGAGGAACTCAGCGCGTCAATAGACAATAGACAATAAACAATCGGTGCAGGAGTAGGCCATTCGGCCCTTCGAGCCAGCACCGCCATTCAATGTGATCATGGCTGATCATACACAATCAGTACCCCGTTCCTGCCTTCTCCCCATATCCCCTGACTCCGCTATCTTTAAGAGCCCTATCTAGCCCTCTCTTGAAAGCATCCAGAGAACCTGCCTCCACCGCCCTCTGAGGCAGAGAATTCCACAGACTCACCACTCTCTGTGGGAAAAAGTGTTTCCACGTCTCTGTTCTAAATGGCTTACCCCTTATTCTTAAACTGTGGCCCCTGGTTCTGGACTCCCCCAACATCGGGAACATCGGGTCAGGCAGCATCTGTACAAAACGTAACTCTCGACATACCTTGTCCATGTCTATTCCCTCCACAGATTTGGTTTATAAGTTTTCAAGATACGGCATGGAAACAGGCCCTTCAGCCCATCGAGGCTACGCTGGCCATAGATCACCAGTTCAAGTTAGATTCAAACAAAAAGCTGGAGTAAAGGGCCTGTCCCACTTTCACAACCTAATTCACAGTCTCTCATCGAGTTTGCCCTTGACACATATTCGCAGCATGGTCGTCACGAGGTCGCAGGAGGTCGTAGGTAGGTCGTGATGCTAGTCGTAGGTACTCGTGGCATCAAGTAGGTCGGGGCGTTTTTCTAGCCTGATGAAAAATGTCCACGAGTAAAAAAGGTCGTGAATTAGGTCGTGAAAGTGTCACAGGCCCTTAACTCAGCGGGACAGGCAGCATCTCTGGAGAGAAGGAATGGGTGACGTTTCGGGTCGAGACTCTTCTTCGCAGTCTGAAGAAGAGTCTTGACCCTGAAATGTCACCCGTTCCTTCTCTCCAGAGATGCTGCCTGTCCCGCTGAGTTACTCCAGCTTTTTGTGTCTATCTTCGGTTTAAACCAGCATCTGCAGTTCTTTCTTACACATTAGATTTATATTATCCCATTCCCTACAAGCTAAGGGGTAATTTTACAGAGGAACAATTAACCTATAAACCGGCATGTCTTTTCAGACAGTCGTGGAGTCAGAGTTTGGGCAGTGGGCAGGTGCTATAGACCTGCACTGGAAGGTAGATGCTCATGAAAGTCATGGAAAAGGCTCCAGGAGTAAACCTCAAGATAATCCTGTGTTGGAGCCCCTAAGGCAGTTTGTCGTTGTCTACAACCTCACTCTGGCAGCTCCTGCGATGGCGCTGGTGCCAAACTGTAACGGCCCGGCTGTTCCTTTGGATCGATCAGCGACGTGGAGAGGGGGGGACGTGCTGCATGGGCAACAGCCTGTCTGTCCTCCATATGATATCGATCGCCCAGGCTGGCATCCACCCGACCAGGATGCATCACCCACGGTCAGTCATGGCCTAGTACTATCATACAGTCATACAGTGTGGAAACAGCCCCTTCGGCCCAACCTGCCGATACTGGCCAACATGTCCCAGGTGCACTAGTCCCATCTGCCTGCATTTGGTCCATATCCCTCCAAACCTGTCCTATCTGTGTACCTGTCTAACTGCTTCTTAAACGTTGCGATAGTCACTCTACGCCAGGAGTCAGCATCCTACGGCCCCCGGGCCGAATGCGGCCCGTAACACAAAATCACCCGGCCTTTTCCCCCGTAATCAGCCGGCCTGCCGAGCGCCGAGCTCTGGCTGTACCACCTCACTGTGATGGAAGGCGGGAAAGAAAAGTTCAATCTCTTCCCGTCTTTGCTCCCCCACCGGTTTCCTCCCACACTCCAAAGACCTACAGGTTTGAAGGTTAATTGGCTTGGTAAATGTTAAAAAAAAAAATTGTCCCTCGTGGGTGTGTAGGATAGTGTTAATGTGCGGGGATTGCTGGTCGGCACAGACCCGGTGGGCCGAAGGGCCTGTTTGCGCGCTGTATCTCTAAACTAAACTAAACTAAACATTGTAGCGCACCAGTTCCATACAGAAAATTGGATAGTATCCTCGCTTACGGAAACACATCTCTTCCATAAGCTAGGGTACTGGCTGATTCACCTCCACTCTGTTGCGGACATTGGACTTTTATCTACAGAACTGCTCCTTATATTCCATTTGCTCTACCTATGGTACTTGAGTTTGACGGCTGTGTTGATGTTTAATATTTTCCTATCTGACTGCACGGCATGCAAGGCAAAGGCTCTCTTGTTGGAGGTGGTACCTCTGGCATTTTTTGTGACTTGAATACTTCTGGCCATGCAGATTTGGACTGCTTCAATTGTTTAAGAGTTGCAATTGGAATTGAACGTTTGTGCAATCAGAGAATATCGCCATTTCTGATTTTATTTTGAAAAAAAGGACATTGACAAAGTCAAATAATGGAATTCCCAGGCAGTGAAGGGAAGATAAGTGGGCAATTTTCCACGCTGTTGGGTAGATGCCAGTGTTGTAACTGGACTGGAACAGCTTGGGAGCACAGGTCTTCAATACAACAGGTAGGACGTTGTCTGGGCCCACAGCCGTTGCCATATTCAGTGCTCTCAACCATTTTGTGACACCACGCAGAGTGAATCAAATTGCCTGAGGGCTGTCTACTGTGACGGCGCGGATCTCAGATGGAAGCCAAGCTGGCAAATTGATTTGGCACTTCCAGCGGAGGTTCAGCCAAAGTGGTGGAGACTTGTTTCTGCATCAAGCTTCATTATTCTGCACGCTGGGGCCTTGGTTCGTGACACCGGTTTTATCCTCTCAATAATTATATTAATGCAAAAGATAATGCACCTTTTAAAAACATTTTAGGGAACGTAAACACCTGGAACATGTCACACAAATGGAAACCATTCGCCCACGCTGACCAAGATGCCCCATCTACCCTAGTCCCACCTGGCCCCATATGGCCCATATGCCTCTCAACCTTTATCCACATACCTGTCCAAAATCCAGTTTAAATGTTGTTCGAAGCATATTTGAAGCAGGATAATGGATATTTAAGAAACAGGTAAGTGTGATATGTGTTGATCTTCAGTTTTAGTTTTAGTTTTATAGATACGGCACGGAAACATGCCCATCGGCCCACCGGGTTCGAGCCGACCATTGATCGCCACACATTAACACTGTCCTACACCCACCAGGGACAATTTTTACATTTACAAAGCCAATTAACCTACAAACCTGTACGTCTTCGGAGCGTGGGAGGAAACCAAAGACCTAGTGAAGGTCATGGAGGAGAACGTACAAGCTCCGTACAGGCAGCACCCGTAGTCAGGATCGAACCCTGGTCTCCGGCGCTGCATTCGCTATAAGGCAGCAACTCTACCCGCTGCGCCACCGCAACCGTGGTCTTCTGGAAGAATGGGATCAAATAGGAACAGGTCTTACAAGGTTGTGAATACTTCAGCCTCTTGTCTGGCATTCGCATGCTGGTCCCGCTATAAATGAGGGTGGGGATATACTTGAAGCCTCCTCAAATTCTTGGGATGCAGTTGGACTGCAGGACTTCAATGTGATTGTGAGCTCTGTCCATTGTATGTAGTTGTTGCTCTTTCGCATGCATGTCGTAGAGTGATACAGTTTGGAAACAGGCCCTTCGACCCATCATACCCATACTGGCCAACAATGTCCCATATCCCATATCCCTTCAAACCTGTCTTATCCATGTACCTGTCCAACTGTTTCTTAAACGATGGGATAGTCCCAGCCTCAACTACCTCCTCTGGCAGCTCGTTCCATACACCCACCCTCTGTGTGAAAACGTTACTCCACAGATTCCTATTAAATCTTTTCCCTTTCACCTTGAACCTATGCCCTCTGGTCCTTGATTTCCCTACTCTGGGTAAAAGACTCTGTGCATCTACCCGATCTATTCCTCTCATGATTTTGTACACCTCTATTAGATCTCCCCTCATCCTCCTACGCTCCATGGAATAGAGACCCAGCCTACTCAACCTCTCCCTATAGCTCAAACCCTCTAGTCCTGGCAACATCCAAGTGGTCCTGTGTTGCAGCTTCTCGACACTGACACCTCATTGCCCAGTCTACCATGTGTTGGTCTCGGCCTGCCATCTGCATTCCTCACCATGGGCCCACCATCAGATGGATCTTGTTGCCTCAAAATACATCCAGCATTGTCAAAGAACCACACCACCCTGTGTAAGGAAGAACTGCAGATGCTGGTTTAAATCAAAGGTAGGCACAACGTGCTGGAGCAACTCAGCGGATGAGGCAGCATCTCTGGAGAGAAGGAATGGGCGACGTTTTGGGTCGAGACCCTTCTTCAGACTCACGTTTCGTGTCGAGACCCTTCTTCAGACATGTGAAGAAAGGTTTTGATCCGAAAAGTCGCCCATTCCTTTCCTCCAGTAATGCTGCCTCACCCGCTGAGTTACTCCAGCATTTTGTGTCTAACCTCACCACCCTGCCACATTCTCACTTCAATCTTGCCATTGGGACAAAGGTCCTAAGAGCCTGAAAACTCTGACGTCCAGGTTCAGAAACAGCTCCTCCTCAATAACAGCTTGGTTTATTATGGTCACGTGTACTGAGGTACAGTGAAAAGCTTTTTTCTGCCTGCTCTCCAGTCAAAACGACTGGATAACATGCAAACAAAAAGTCGTCATATAAAGGATAAAGAGTGTAGCATTTAGTGCAACCGTCAGGCTATTGAACACTACAAACACCAGGTTTACTCCAAACTGTTTAAGAAGGAACTGCAGATGCTGGAAAATCGTAGGTAGACAAAAGTGCTGGAGAAACTCAGCGGGTGCAGCAGCATCTATGGAGCGAAGGAAATAGGCAACGTTTCAGGCCGAAACCCTTCTTCAGACTGGAGGAATTTTGTAAGTTTCTATAAGATCCCCCCTCAATCTTCTAAATTCTAGCGAGTACAAACCGAGTCTATCCAGTCTTTCTTCATATGAAAGTCCTGACATCCCAGGAATCAGTCTGGTGAACCTTCTCTGTTCTATGGTAAGAATGTCTTTCCTCAGATTAAGGCAGCATCCTTGCCAAGGTGACTACCCCTTCATCGCATATTCCTGCTTAAGTTTCTTATGAGCCCTGAAAGGTACAGGATGCTGAGTGGGATGATCAGCCATGATCATATTGAATGGCGGTGCAGGCTCGAAGGGCCGAATGGCCTACTCCTGCACCTATTTTCTATGTTTCTATGAATCCACAACCTTCTGACTCAGAGAGCAGAGTGCTACTGACCGTCGAAAAACAACCATCTTGCTACAAATCAGGGAAGCCTCTTGCCAATAGTTTCTCCCCTCAGTGCCCATTCGCATCCTTGGTTAAGTACTGCCCTGTTGTCGAGCGGAGCTTTATCTCTCCTCCAGCATTAGCACTAAAATATTTATATTTTTACACAGAAAGTAAACTGATTTGTAGAATGATCCCAAAACAATAATAAAAATCATGGAATCTGAAGTGGTAAAAAATAAATTAACTTGTGTAGTAGCCGTCTTGTAGCAGCTGCCTTGTACACTGGCTTTTATTAAAAGTCGCCTCCAGTTGAACATTATTTCTTGAATTGTCAAGAATTTTCTTGGGGCTGTGCTAGTCTCTTCAAGTTGACCGTCTGGTTTTAGCGAGTTTTGCAGCTGGCCATGCATGCTTTTTTTTATGAGTTTAGAAGGAATGTAATAGTGGCATTTAAGATGATGAAAGGATTCAATAAGGGAGTTATCAGAGGAGCCATTTTCTGTGCCGAGGCATCATTAGGCGAGGACACTTTACAGGTAAGTCTGATATTAAGAAGCGCATTTTCACAGAGGGGTTGCTTGAATCTGTAAATCTCCGCACGTGAAAGTCGTTGGAGACAAATGAAATTCTCCGACTTGAAAAACTCGGAATGGCATAAAAGGTTCAGTTCAGTTTAGTTTATTGTCACGTGTAACAAGGTAGAGTGAAAAGCTTTTGTTGAGTGCTATTCAGCCAGCGGAACGACAATACATGATTACTGGAGCTAGGATGCTTAGGCACTAAAAAACTGAAACAGGCAGGCAAAAAGCATAATAAAATTACAAAAAAGGCACGAAAAAAGCATTTATTGACAAAAAAAGGCATGTTTTTCCATTACCAAAATATGCTTAAAAATGAGAATATAAAGGGTATACTTTATACTATATTAATATACACTATATAAAATAATATATACTATACTATATAATATATACCATATATACTAATATTAAATGACCAAAGTTGCCTGGTTGCACATAATTACTAGCATTTTTTTCAAATTATCTAGTGTTAAATTATGCCGCCTGTCAGAGAATATGATTCAGTTGTGAAAAACTTATTTCTACCTCAGCTGAGGTCACTGGTGCATATCCGTAACAAGCTACAGACTCTATATTCATGTCGATATCTTGTGCATTACAACTACCTTTGAGAACTTTAGCTATATTTTGTATTTCTTCAAGATCTTTGTTAGCTAAAATCACCCTCTCACATTTTCCTTGTATGGCTTTACCTACATCGCCAGGAACTTTACGAATATCGTCAGCTACTTTGTTGAAAACCTGCAAGTTATTCACTAATGTTTCGCTAGGTTTCTCAAGGGAAGTGGTAGCTTGTGGGAAGTTTGCAAAATTGGAAGCAATACATAGAGATACATTGGAAAATGGCGGCGCCCTGGTTGGCTGCGGCTGCATTGACTCTCGTTAGGGATTGCGATAAGTTTTCTAAGGTCCGGCTCCATAACTTGCAGTGGGCAGGCTGCAAGTTAACGTACGATCATGGGGCATTAACCATGCACATGAGGCATTTTTATGGACGCACCTAGCACTTTTTACTATTACCTGATTTTGGAGAGTCAAATGCAACGAAATTTCGTTCAAGGTGCACTGTGTCTAGGTGTATATCTGAATGACAATAAAGTTTTCATTCATTCATTCATCCATTCATTCATTTTGGTGAACACTGAACCAGCGGTCTGCGGCACGAACGAATGAAAGACCGATGGTGGCGTCCCCGGTTTCGCCCCGGTAGTGGAGATTTTCTTGTCATTTATACTATGTTAACACGTTAATAATCACAATAACATTAATGTGTTAACATAGAAAATGTCACTGTAATCACGGTACATCTAGAGACAATAGCACGACCTTTTAGCAAAACGGTAAAAAAAAAGGCTGATTTAGGCACTTGATCGTGAAAAAGGCATTATCTTGGTGAAATCCTCAAAAAAATCTGTGGCCTCCCTTTGTATTTTGTTGGTTCACATGCTTGATCAATGGTGTTTTATTATTAATGTTTTATTATTATTAATGTTTAGTGTTTTCTGAGTCATTTGTAACTGTCACTGTGTGTCATGTTGTTACTTGTGGGCGGAGCACCAAGGCAAATTTCTTGTATGTGAATACTTAGCTAATAAGTGGGCAGAAGGCAGGAGAATGGAGTTAGGAGGGAGAGATAAGTCAAGTCAAGTCAAGTCAAGTGTAAAATAATATGTGTGTTATGATTGTGTTTATAATTTGTTTGGATGTTTTGTTGTTCCGCGAGCATTGCCACTTTCATTTCACTGCACATCTCGTATGTGTATGTGACAAATAAACTTGACTTGACTTGACTTACTTACTTAAAAGGCGTGAAAAGGCACATGGCAAAAACCTGGCTCTAATTATTACAATCGAGCCATATACAGTGTCTAGATATCATATTTAAAAGTAAAACATTTTGCTGCAGGAGTAGAGATTGAAGAGTGTGGAGTGATTGTAATATGTGGTTGTAGATCTGCCTCTGTGGCCGGCACACAAAATGGTCGCCTGGGTAGGCCGCCATCTTGGAGGTGGAGTAGAATGGTTAGCACACAACAAATGCTTTTCACTGTACCTCGGCACAGGTGACAATAAACTAAACTCATAAACTAAACGCTGTCAGGAGGTGGAAACTGGAATCTTGAGCAAAACACCAAGTGCTGGAGGAAAACAGCAGGTCAGGCAGCATCTGTGGAGAGAAATGGGCAGGTGATGTTTCAGGTCAGGATGCATCTTCAGGTGTGGGGGGAGGGGGTGATGGGGAGAGGAGACAAAGATGGAAAAGAGAGGTGGGGACGGTATAAAGCTTGGCAACTGATTGACGGATGCAGGTGGAGGGAGGACTGATTGGCAGATTGATGGAATAAGTGGCAAAAGCTAGAAATTAAAAGGACACAAAAGGGTGTCAAATAAGGAGAGATTTAGGTTTATTATTATTGTCATGTGTACCGAGGTACTGTGAAAAGCTTCGCTTTGCATGCTTTCCAAATAGATCATCGTTGAGAACATTAGCGACGCAGTGGCGTTGGTTTCCTACAGGAACGGTGATGGACGCACCACACATCTCTGTCCTCCAGTTCCTGCCGACTTCCGCCGCTGGACGTACAGGATGTTGGTGCGTGTGCTTTATCTTCATTCCTTACAATGCCGTGTACGACAGTGATCGCAACTTCTACTGAAGTGTGGGTGGGCATTGACTCGCTAGTAGCTTCTTCTTGCGTATGGTGTGCACAGCCTAAAGTTGTAGGACAACTTGTTCTATTTGATCTTATTTGATTGTGCACGCCGGGTTGATTGCATTTGTCGAAACTGGGCAGACCATGTGAAGGTTGCAATCTCCCCCCCCCCCCCCCCCCCAGCTAGGAGCTCATCCACCCTTTGACAGGTCTTGTTTTTGGTCCTGCTGGGGGTCCACAGCCCCCTCCTCACCTGGCAAACCAGATGGGCAAGGCGGTTTAGTCACCGACTATCCAACCATGGAGCAGGTAGCACGAGGTTACATGGTACCCGTGGCGGGGGGGAACTCCCCCCGACCTGACCAAATAGATCAAATAATACTACACAAGAATCAAGTCAAACTCAAGTACAATTGGTAGAGCCAAGGACAGATACAGAGTACAAAATATAGTTCTCAGCATTGCAGTGCATCAGTTCCATAGAGGGGTGGAACATTGCAACCTCCACCTCCCTGTTCCATGTTTCGACAAATGCAATCAACCAGGGTGCACAATCAAATAGAACAAGTTGTCCCACAACTTTAGGCTGTGCACGCCATACGCAAGAAGAAGTTCCACAGACAAAGTCCAATGTCCTCAATGGGACTGAGGTGGATTAGACAGTACCCTAGCTCATCAAACTGTTCAGAAGCCTGATAACAGAGGGGAAGAAGCTGTTCCTGAGTCTGGCGGTGAATGCTTTAAGCTCCTGTCCCTTCTGCTGGATGGGAGCATGGAGGAGGAGGAATTACCAGTGTGGGCCAAATCTTTGATTATATTGGCTGCTTTCCCGAGGCAGTCAATGGGGGGGGAGCCTGGTTGTATGTGACGGACTGTGCTCCATCTATAACTCTCTGCAATTGAAGTCAACAGTGGCTTGGCGTGCGTTATTTTCAACTCCTATTTTTTTTCTCCCCAATGTCTATTCTCTTACTCAAATGAATGCTCAGCGATCCCTGCGGGAAAGGAGCATAGGCAAATTCCTCTGGTTTAACAGCCTTGGCCAACAAAGGAATTGCAGTGTCAACATTGCACCACTTGTTGTCATTATTGCACTGTATAATGCTGTGCTGCAGATTAGTGAACACAAACCACTCTGCACCAGACTGCCAGGACGTGCGCTTATGTTCACCGTGCATCAATCAAACCATGATTAGTAAGTTTAAGAAAGAACTGCAGATGCTGGTAAAATCGAAGGAAGCCACAAAATGCTGGAGCAACCCAGCGGGTGAGGCAGCATCCGTGGAGAGAAGGAATTGGCGACGTTTCGGGTCAAGACCTTTCTTTTGTAAGTTTCCGGCTTATACCAAAGTGGGTGGCATCGCAGATAGCAAAGATGGTTATCACAAACTACAGCAGGATCTTGATCAGCTGGGCCAGTGCGCTGAGGAATGGTTAATGGAGTTTAATGCAAATAAGTGTGAGATGTTGCGTTTTTGGACGTCAAGCAGGGCTGGGTCTTCACAGTGAATGATGGCAAGTGTAGAACAGAAGGATCTTGGAGTGTAGGTACATAGTTTCGGGGAGGTTGGGCATAGAAACATAGAAAATAGGTGCAGGAGGAGGCCATTCGGCCCTTCGGGCCAGCACCGCCATTCATTGTGATCATGGCTGATTGTCAATAACCCGTGCCTGCCTTCTCCCCATATAGATTTCCCCAGGCATATAGAAGTCCCCAGGCGAGGACTTTATTCCTTGGAGCCACAGGAGGATTAGGGGTGATCTTATAGAGGTGTATAAGATTAACAATAGACAATAGGTGCAGGAGTAGGCCTTTCGGCCCTTCGAGCCAGCATCACCATTCACTGTGATCGGACTGACTTTGAGCCCTGTCGCGGGGCGCGGACTTAACATCGGAGCTAATCCCTTACCTGCGATCGCTCCCACCACGGACTTTACCATCAAGCTCGCAGTCGGGAGAGGCTAGTCGGGAAGCTCCAACATTGCTGAAGGTTCGACCAGCCCAACGCGAAGTTTGATTGCCTGGCGCGGGGGTGCTGACATCCCCCCCTGATGTGGGAGCTCATCGCCTCGACGCAGAGGGCCCGAATGCCACCGGCTACGGGAGTCAAGATCATCCCGTCAACGGGGGCTCGAGGCCCACGACCGAGGAAGAACTAAGGGCTTGAACTTTATTTTGCCTTCCATCACAGAGAGGAATGTGGAGGAGTAACTGTGGTGGATGTTCATGTCAAAATGTGTTTTTGAGTGATCTGTTACTTTAATTGTATGACTGACCTGGCCAGTGAAATTCCTCGTATGTTGCAAAACATACTTGGCGAATAAAATGTGATTCTGATTCTGATTCTGATAACGACCAAATAAATTTTCCGCCAACACATTTTAATGCAAATATCAAGGCATCTCGTGTGATGTTCATTATTAATTATTCAGCAACACTGACAGGCTAGAACTACGAGAAATCACATCAGTTCTGGGAAGGGATGCAATGTGTGGAAAGGAAACTATTCTCATTGTTCCTCCCCAGCTGTTTTCTAAATGAACGCAACTTTTGAAGGAAAAATATTCAAGCAGACATGGAATTAAAATTTCATGTCCAGCCCATTATTTGTTACTTGAATCGTGGTACTAACACACTCCGTGATATTTGTTGCTCACGCTTTGATACACAATTTGTTCAATATTTTAGGAGAACTCGTAGTGGAACATCACACTTTGCTAATCACACTGACAGGCTACCCAATTTGCAGATCCGTTTCTTCTATGAAGTGCAAAAGAAATGTCAACAGTCCATCAGACACCTTGGCCAAATTGGCAATTCAAAAACAAAACGGAGGAATAGATTACACACTGGATCTTATCCGGTTCAAAGGTTCAAAGGTCTTTTACTGTCACGTGAGGTACAGTGATATGCGAATTACCATACAGCCATGCTAAAAAAAGCATTAAGATGCATAACTACATAAAAGTTAACGTAAACATCCACCACAGTGGATTCCCCACATTCCTCGCTCGGGATGGAAGGAAAAAAAGTCCTATCTTCTTCCTCTTTGTTTTCCCGCGGTCGGGGCAGGCAAACCATCTGTTGGGGCGATCGAAGCTCCCGTGTCGGGGCGATCGAAGCTCGCGCATTCCCGAAAGTCCTTCTAATCAGAGACTGCGGGCTCCACGATGCTCCTCGCAGTTTGAGGATAAGGGGGAAGTCTTTTGGGAGCGAGATGAGAAAAAAAAATTCACACAGAGAATGGTGAATCTGTGGAATTCTCCGCCACAGAGGGCGTTTGAGGCCACAGTTCATTGGCTATATTTAAGAGGGAGTTAGATGTGGCCCTTGTGGCTAAAGGGATCAGGGGGTATGGAGAGAAGGCAGGTACAGGATACTGAGTTGGATGATCAGCCACGATCATATTGAATGGCGGTGCAGGCTCGAAGGGCCGAATGGCCTACTCCTGCACCCATTTTCTATGTTTCTATGTTACAGTGTGCAGGCACCCACGGTTGGAGTTCCGAGGTCATTCCCTGGCAAAGGGATCGCTAGCTCCGCGATGGTAAGTCTGCAGGCAACCGCGATGAAGCTTTCGAACTCGGCCTCCAGCAAAGGCCGCCAACTCCTCGATGTTAGGCCGCAGTGAGGACGGATATACGGAAAATAATCGCTTCGCCGCGGAGGTAAGAGATTTTTTTAAAGTTTCCCTCAACTACCCACCCCCACCCCCACATAAAACAAACTAAAGAATACTAGAAACACATACTATTTAAACAACAACAAGCAAGGGACAGACAGACTGTTGGCGAGGCAGCCATTGCTGGTGCAACCGGGTTGGATGGTAAAACAAGTCATTTATTTCCCTGCTCCATTTGATGGCACAACATATTTCTGGGTATGGTTTCACAGTTTGCATCATCTTTGTATCCCCCAATGCTTGTTTATTTCCGAGTTCAAAACCAACCAGAACACCAGCCACGTTGGCGTAGATGGGTGGCACGGTGGCGCAGCGGTAGAGCTGCTGCCTCACAGTGCCGGTGACCCGGGTTCGATCCAGACTGCGGGCGCTTGTCCGCACAGAGTTTGTACGTTCTCCCCGTGACCTGCGTGGCTTTTCTCCGAAATCTTCAGTTTGCTCCCACGTACAGGTTTGCAGGTTAATTGACTTGGGATAAATGTAAAATTGTCCCTAGTGTGTGTAGGGTATTGTTAATGTGCAGGGATCGCTGGTCGGTGCGGACTTGGTGAAGTGAAGGGCCTTATTCTGTATGTATCTCTTAACTAAACTAACACAGCCCTTTTTCCAATACTTTGATAACTAAGTGATGACTCTTTCCATCACTCTGTATCATAAAGTTCCATCAATCGCCCTTCCAATTTCCTTATTTCTGGGCCAGCAGAGCCAAAGAGGTGTACAACTTACAAAAAGGCCATTTGGCCTCCAGTGTCATGCCTACCTGTTCTACTCCCATTCATAAGTGTGGTGCTGGCTTGAAGGGCCGAATGGCCTACTCCTGCACCTATTGACAGTAAGTGATAGGAGCAGAATTAGGCCATTCGGCCCATCAAGTTAACTCCACTATTCAAGCATGGCTGATCTATCTCTCCCTCCTAACTCCATTCTCCTGCCTTCTGCCCACAACCCCTGACACCCGTACTAATCAAGAATCTATCTATCTCTGCCTTAAATATATCTATGACTTGACCTCCACAGCCATCTGTGGTAAAGAATTCCACAGATTCACCACCCTCTGACTAAAGAAATTCCTCCTCATCACCTTGATTTCTGAGGTGTGCCCTCTGGTCCTAGACTCTCCCTCCAGTGGAAACATCCTCTCCACATCCACTCCATCCAGGCCTTTCACTGTTTGGTAAGTTTCAATGAGGTCTCCCCCTCATCTTTCTAAACTCCAGTGAGTACAGGCCCAGTGCTGTCAACCATAGTTCCAGATCCCTTTGTGCTCTGCTCATTCAACAACTTGCCCAGGTGTATCTACCATGTTGTTTCTGTTCCTAACTCCACCACCTCATCAGCGAGTCTGAAGATGAAGGGTCCTAACCCGTATCGTCACCTTGCCATGTTCTCCAGTGCTGTTGCCCGACCCGCTGAGTTACTTCTGCACTTTGTGTCGTTTTTAAATGGACAACCAGCCACTTGGGCAGGCAGGCAGAGCACAGCCCTGCACAGACGCACTTCAAAAAATCTCAAATGCTGACACGATGTTTGCGTTCGCCTCCCTTCAATTTAATCCTACGACTGGAGAATAATTAGGAACTTGAACGCCGAATAATTTCCCTGTGCCTGAGACAAGAATGCTGAGGCAACGAATAAAGCTGAAATGAATGCAGATTATTTGAATGTGTTAAGTTCCTGATTCAGTCTTGCACTCGTGGTGCATAACATTCAGCAACGGAATTATTGGGCAGCTACCTCTATAGATTGTTCAAGAAGGAACTGCAGATGCTGGAAAATCGAAGGTAGGCAAAAGTGCCATGGAGGAGGCCCAGGACAGAATTGGAGGAGCAGCACCTCATATTCCCACGGCTAGTGTCAGTACCACCGGAAATTGGAGGAGTAGAACCTCATATTTGGGCAGTCTGCACCCCAGCGGTATGAACATTGACTTCTCCAATTTCCGGTAGCCCTTCCGACCTCTCTGTCCCGGGCCTCCTCCATGGCCAGAGCGAACACCACCGGAAATTGGAGGAGCAACACCTCATATTCCGCTTGGGCAGTCTGCACCCTAGTGGCTTGAACATTGACTTCTCCAATTTCTGGTAGCCCTTGCTGTCTCCTCCCCTTCTTAGCTCTCCCTCAGCCCTCTATCTCCTCCTCTTCCTTTCTTCTTCCCGCCTCCCCCACCCAGCATCAGTCTGAAGAAGAGTTTTGGCCCGAAACGTTGCCTATTTCCTTCGCTCCATAGATGCTGCCGCACCCGCTGAGTTTCTCCAGCACTTTTGTCTACCTCTATAGATTTTATGGCCATGAGTAACTCTCACAGGCTGGAGAATAGCAGATTAAATGAGAATAAATAAGTTTGGTACGCCAATAGCTCCGATGAAGAACAATCAACCTTCTGTTTAAAAATCAAGGCCACTGCATCAAAATCTCTTTTCCCAAGGTTGTTCACTGCACTCTTTACAGTATACTAACTAATTTGCATCTTCTAAGAGCTTGCAGTATTGCACCCATCAATTTGCTAAACGTTTGGAACATTTTTGTATTCCTGAGCTTGAGGTGCCCATTCTATACAGCTCTCAGGGTCCCAACCAGAAAAGTTACTTATCCAAGTTCTCCAATGATGCTGCCTGGCACCTGCCTGCCTGTTGGCTGATGTGGGCAAGTTGGGCTCTGTGGCTTGTTTCCATGCTGTAAGATGCTAAGCTGAGTTATTCCAGCACTATACGGAATTTGCACATTCTCCCCGTGACCGTATGAAACATAGAAACTTAGAAAAAAGGTGCAGGAGGAGGCCATTCGGCCCTTCGAGCCAGCACTGCCATTCATTCATCCCCAATCAATAACCCGTGCCTGCCTTCTCCCCATACCCCTTGGCTCCACTAGCCTCAAGAGCTCTATCTAACTCTCTCTTAAATCCATCCAGTGACTTGGCCTCCACTGCCCTCTGTGGCAGGGAATCCCACAAATCTGCAACTCTCTGGGTGAAAAAGTTTTTTCTCACCTCAATCTTAAATGGCCTCCCCTTTATTCTAAGAGGGTTTTGTCTGGGTGGTTCAGTTTCCTCTCACATGCCCTCTGGTCCTAAACTCTCCATCTAGTGGAAACATCCTCTCCACATCCACTCCATGGCCTTGTAGGTTATTTGGCTTAGCTAAAATTGTAAAATTGACCCTAGTGCGAACGATATTGTTATCGACTTAGTGGGTCCAAGGGTCTGCTTCTGCACCGTATCTCTAAAGACTAAGATGTATCTTACCATCTACAAAGGGACCATCTTGTTAACGGTGAGCTTTGTGAATCCTGTATTATTCAGCTGGAATCTAACTGCTCACCAAACTGGTTTATACACCCAGAGAAGATAGACACAAAACACTGGAGTAAAGGGCCTGTCCCACTTTCACCACCTTTTTTGACTCGTGGACATTTGTCATCAGGCTAGAAAAACGCCCCGACCTACTTGATGCCACGAGTACCTACGACTAGCATCACAACCTACCTATGACCTCGTGACGACCATGCTGCGAGTACGAGTCAAGGGCAAACTCGGCAGAGGTCGTGAAAGTGGGACAGGCCATCAACTCAGCTGGTCAGGCAGCATCTCCGGAGAAAAGGGAAAGGTGACGTTTCGGGTTGGAACCCTTCTTCAGCTTTCTAAACTGGTGGAAAACCACAAATGACTAAGGCACAATTGCATTTATCGGCCACAATGACTGGTCGGTGTCACAGCTTGACGGATAGGACATGCTGAGACAGCATTGATCGATTGCCTGTCTCTACTGCAAATGATTGGAATCAGACAAAAGTTCTTCCTACATGTCAGTGAACCTGTCTTTCCCATTGAAGAGGTTGTGTACCATGGTTATAATATCATCTGTGGAATCAAAAAGAAAACAGCTACTGTGGTTTCCAAGACCAAAGCTCTTAGCTGTTTTCTACAGTTGATTGTTTTATAAATTCCATGTTATTTTCTGTTAATAATATGGATCTGAAGGAAAGCTACACCTGATAAAGAAAGCGTGCTAGTGGACACTACAGTGGAACCGCCGATGATTCCACATTGAACTCTTCAATTTCAGGTCACTGAGTTACTAACAACCCCCCTTCCTCTTCTCTTTGACTTGTCTTTGGGTTTGCACCCTTCCCTCTCCCTGTCCCTATCCTCCCAACTATATTCCTTCCTCAGGCTTCACAATTCGCACCCCTTATATCCTTATCTCCCACATTTTGTCCCATCAGCTCCGGCTAGGGTCGCCAACTTTCTCACTCCCAAATAAAGGACAAAAGGTCAAACTAAGGGACAAATTCCCCACGGCAATTCGTTGACCGACTGGGCCGTGTCTGGATGAATGATGAGTTGGCCCCGGGTGCTGGACTGTACGTACACAAAGCCCAGCCGGCGGGCCAGCTGAGGAGTTTTGGCCCGGGCCGCGCGCAAAGTCCGGCGCCCCGTCCAACTCGTGAACCGATGATCGGCCGTGAGAAGGAGGGGTGGTGGTGGTGTCGGCGGTAAGCGAAGGTCCGAAGGTCCGACAGCTGGCCGGGCTGCCGACCGACCGACGGGGCCACGGGCGAGGCGCTGCTGCTGCACTTTGTGTCAGATTAGTGTGACGTTTTTAGATTTAAAAAAAGATAATTATTAAATATAAATAGCAAGAATTTCCAATTAATTTACTAAATTCAGTATTTATTATTAAATTGTTATTATTTTAAGAATCGATGTTAGGTCGGCATAATTCTCTCGTGCCGTTCATCCACAGTACATGTAATACGCGTGATTATGTTCAATTCACGTGCCGTGGATGCTGCTTCAAGCCTTCACCTACAACGGGCAATAAAGGCAGCTGAAATGCTGCCCTTGCATCGTGGACTGCACGCAAGGTGCTGCGCATGCCCACAGGAGAGGAGACCAATCTGCCCATGCGTGTTTTTTTAAAGATTTTTTTTAAAAAGTCGACTGTCCACATCTGCGCATTTTACCATTTTCTGCACATGCGCAGTTTTACGGTTTTTAAAGGTCGACTGCCTGCCCAGTGCCTACCCGTAGTAATTACTCACGCCACGTGCCTGGTACGCATACAAGGAATTTGCCTTGGTGCTTTGCTCGCAAGTAACAAGATGGGGTTTACTGGGTTGTATGTAAAACAAAGCATAAACTCACTGTGCCTCGGTACAAAGTTTCATGCACATTAGGGACATTCCAAACAGGAACAGGTTCTACTCAATGTGTGGACAGATCCTACTTCGAACTGTCACCAACTGTGATTCGGTGCATCACTGGAGGTCTATATTATGCAAAACTGACCGCGTGCTGTTTGATTATGAGGGATAAGATCACAAGGCATTAATTTTACCGAACTATGCTCTCTGTCTCTCTCTCATCTCTGTGGCTCATAAACACAGCAGCCTACGATCGATACTTTTCCCCCAACATCAAGCACCCGGTCCCCGTCGAGGGAAGCTTTGGCTGGCTGATGACCTTTTGCCTTCTGGATATTCCTGCCAGCACATTGTTCTTTCCAGGCCACAGGAGCATGACTTTCCCACTTCTTGCCTCACATATGGAAATGCATTGGAAGGTAGGAGTGAAGAATTTAACAGGAGATATTGTAACACATGGCTGCTGAAAAGGGGCGGGGGGGGGGGGGGGGTGGGTGGTGTGTGTGTGTGTGTGTGTGTGTGTGTGTGTGTGTGTGTGTGTGTGTGTGTGTGTGTGTGTGTGTGTGTGTGTGTGTGTGTGTGTGTGTGTGTGTGTGTGTGTGTGTGTGTGTGTGTGCTTTTATGACTTTACAAGTGAGTCATCCACAGTGTACAGATAAAGGATAAAGGGTTATCGTTTAGTGCAAGATAAAGTCCAGTAAATCCGACTGAAGATAGTGTCTGAAGAAGGGTCTCGACCAGAATCCATACCCATACCTCAAGTCAAGTCGAGTCAAGTTTATTTGTCACATACACATACGAGATGTGCAGTGAAATGAAAGTGGCAATGCTCGCGGACTTTTGTGCAAAAGATAAACAACCAAACAACCAAACAAACTATAAACACAATCATAACACACATATTCTTTTACATAATAAATAATGGAAGGAAAAACGTTCAGTAGAGTTAGTCCCTGGTGAGATAGGCGTTTACAGTCCGAATGGCCTCTGGGAAGAAACTCCTTCTCAACCTCTCCGTTCTCACCGCATGGCAACGGAGGCGTTTGCCTGACCGTAGCAGCTGGAACAGTCCGTTGCAGGGGTGGAAGGGGTCTCCCATGATATTGTTGGCTCTGGAGTTACACCTCCTATTGTATAGTTCCTACAGGGGGGGGTGAGTGAAGTTCCCATAGTGCGTTCGGCCGAACGCACTACTCTCTGCAGAGCCTTCTTGTCCTTGGCAGAGCAATTCCCAAACCAGATGGTAATGTTCCCGGACAAGATGCTTTCCACCACCGCTGCGTAGAAGCACTGGAGGATCCTCGGAGACACTCTGAATTTCCTCAATTGCCTGAGGTGGTAAAGGCGCTGCCTTGCCTTACTCACGAGTGCTGAGGCGTGTGATGCCCATGTCATATCCTCGGAGATGTGGACTCCCAGATATTTAAAACAGTTCACCCTATCCACAGGATCCCCATTTATCCTCAATGGAGTGTACGTCCTCGGATGATGTGCCCTCCTAAAGTCCATGATCAGCTCCTTTGTTTTTTTGATGTTCAAGAGGAGGCTGTTATCCTGGCACCAGAGTGCTAGATCAGCCACCTCCTCCCGGTAGGCCTTCTCGTCGTTGTCTGAGATCAGGCCCACCACCACAGTGTCATCAGCAAACTTAATTATTGAATTGGAGCTGAACCTAGCCACACAGTCATGTGTGTACAGGGAGTACAATAGGGGGCTGAGGACACAACCCTGGGGCGATCCTGTGCTCAGGGTGAGGGACTTCGATGTATTCCCTCCCATCTTGACTACCTGGGGCCTGGCGGTGAGAAAGTCCAGGACCCAGGCACACAGGCACACAGCATCTCTACCTTTCAGCAGAGATGCTGCCTGCCCTGCTGAGTAACTATCTATCTTTGCACTAGACAACTCTGGCTTTGGCAGACCCAATGCAAATTGTCACGCGTTTATTCTGCTGAGACACGTTTTATTCTGCTGGGTCAGGTGTATAGTCACAGTTTTTTCTCCCAGGAGAGGTGAATGTAACACTAGAGGACAGAGATTTTTGTTTAGTTTATTGTCACGTGTACCGAGGTACAGTGAAAAGCCAGTGTTGCGTGCTAACCAGCCAGCAGAAACACAACACATGATTACAATCGACCCATCCACAGTGACTTCTTAGGCTGACCATGGGTGGCCCCAGGGTTGGAGGACGCCTGTGCGTGACTTTGTTTAACGTGGGGAGACTGGTGCACAGACAGACACCCCACGTGGGGTCCTTGACAGACCTGGGTCAGGATCCAGTGGCATGGAGTCCAAGACGACCGGAGACCCTTTTCTGCTGCAGCCTTCATCCGCCTTCCCAGCCGTTGTGACGTTAGCTCCACTAAGGTCAGCCATCGTCCTCTGCCTGTTCCACCGTTGAGGTCTTGGTTGGATTGCTCTTTGTCAGAGACCCTCCCCCTCGACCCCATGGGAAATCCAGGTTAGTCGGGAAGTGGTGGGGTAAATTGAATGGATGGCCGATAAATCCCCAGGGCCAGCTAGGCTGCATCCCAGAGTACTGACCTTACCGCCATGGTGGTGGCTACCAGGATGCATGGACCAGAATTCAAACTACTTTTGGTTACAAAGTTGAGTGCCGTGGTGAAACAGGTAACATGATCTGGGGAATCCGAGCAGGAGCGTAGCTCCAGACGGCATCGCTCACAGGGTCTCAGGTCACGCACAGGCATCCTCCATATAGGGAATAGAACCCTGGAGACACCTATGGTCAGCCATGATCGAAGGGGACCTAAGATCTCATCTAAACATAAATCTGTCTGTACATGGGAGGAATAGGCCACCTGACCCTTCGAGCCTGCTCTGTCATTCAATATGAATGTGACCGATCATGCAAATTTTGTCACTAGAGTAGACGGGACATGCTGGTCAGTGTCGGTGAGATGGGCTGAAGGGCCTGTTTCCACGCGGTAAGACTCTGGCGATGCACAATTTCAAGCTTTTTGCACCATCAACTCGTACACACATTGGTGCCACGTTTCCACCATCGGCCTTCAAAAGTAATTCAATGGCTGTGAAATACTTTGGGACAAAGTGATGCTGTGAAAGGTGCCGTGCAACTTCAAGCCCTCCTTTCATTCTCAGGTCATCCTGCCACCTTCAAAGCACTGTGTACATAACACTCTCAGAGCTCTCTGTTCCTGTACTTCATTCAAATGCGATCCATACAGTTTACATTGCCTTTCCTCGGCTCTCTCCACCAATATTAAATTGAGCACTTAACTACATTAAAATCCATCTGTCATAAGCACTTAAACCACTCCTGTGTTTATCCTCATTGTGTTTTATGTCATTGGCAAAACTTTGAAATTACGCCAAGGTCATTTAGGCACAATGACATGATTAGGTGCGCCTGGTGTCTCAACATAGCAATGCCGCACTAAATCCATCTTTCCTGCTACCTTGAGGAGATCTTGCAGTCGAGCAGTAAAATGTGGTATATAGGAATTGCAGATACTGATTTACAAAAGCACACAAAGTCGCCAAACACTTACTGCCTAATGGAACAGCTGGTTGCTAACTATTTTAGAGACACAAAATGCTGGAGTAAAGGGCCTGTTCCACTTGCACGACCTAATTCACAACCTTTTTTACTCGTGGGCAATTTTCATCAGGCTACATAAACGCCCCGACA
Organism: Leucoraja erinaceus; assembly: GCF_028641065.1. Taxonomy (NCBI): domain Eukaryota; kingdom Metazoa; phylum Chordata; class Chondrichthyes; order Rajiformes; family Rajidae; genus Leucoraja; species Leucoraja erinaceus. Next base: position 316,895 of record NC_073421.1, read on the forward strand.
TACTTGATGCCACGAGTACCTACGACTAGCATCACGACCTGCTACGATCTACCTACGACCTCCTACGACCTTGGAACAACCATGCTGCGAGTACGAGGCAAGGGCAAACTCGGCAGAGGTCGTGAATTAGGTCGTGAGAGTGGGACAGGCCCTTATCTCAGTGAGACAGGCAGCATCTCTGGATACAAGGCACAGGTGACGTCACCCATGCCTTCTCTCCAGAGATGCTGCCTGTCCCGCTGAGTTACTCCAGTTTTTTTGGTCTATAGAACAGTACAGATCATGAACAGGCCCTTCGACCCACAATGTCTGTGCTGAACATGATGCCAAGATAAACCGGCACATCATAGGATCATGTGATGGGAGCAGTATTCCTCCAGCGCTGTGTGCTTTTCTTTCCCCATTTACCATCTCCCTCTGACTTCCTCCACCAACCAGTTTTAAAATCAGTCGGACAACTCACCCAGGGCCCAAGTGATATAAACTAACCCCAAATAACTATACGTTATGATAACCTTCTTGTGAAATACCTTCGAACACTTTGTTACTTTAAAAGGCTCCGCTTCTTCTTTCGTGTTCATCATCTATGTTTCAAATATTGGGCCAGGCTCTTCCACAGTGGACAACCTTCTCGTTTGCCACCACTGGATCTTCCAGGCAGCATCGTTCACCAAGAAGTGGGCATCTCAGTAGGTGTGGCATGGATTGTACAGATGTCCTGTGTCTGCTGCATCTGCAGAGCCCCATTTGCTCATGTTGGTCTTGCATCGGCCCATCCCTGTACGAATCCTATTGAGAGACATCCCAGGACTATTGAGGGCCTTCCAGTCACACCTGTGACCAGGTGGTAGCTGTTCCTTGGTTGGGATCGGCATCTTTATGTGGTGGTGGTTTTCACTGCGTTTCTTTTTCCCACAAGGCTAGTCTGGTTGCTTGCGGAGACGGTGACACTGGCTGGACTGTGCGAAGGAAACTCTTCCTCTTCCTCGACTTCAGCCGTTTTGGGGCTGGGTGATGGGAGTGAGTGTAATGGCGGGTGTCCCCAACTTGCCGGCTACGCTCAGTTCTACCGGCGACTGATCTGCGGATTCCTGGTGGAGCAATACCAGCCAAGACATGCAAGCTATTCACATCCGTTGGTTTTAGGCAGCCAGTGACGCATCTGCAGCTGTCATTAGCTCAGCACAGAAGAGTCTCGACCCGAAATGTTACCCATACCGTCTCTCCAGAGATGCTGCCTGTCCCGCTGAGTAACTCCAGCTTTTTGGGTCTGTCTTCGGTTTAAACCAGCATCTGCAGTTCCTTCCAACATATTTCCTATGTGTAATGTTTTACAAATTGTGGCCCAAATCCCACAAAAAAAAACAATATTCCTCTTTGAAGAAGTAAATAGCAGGACAGACAGTGGATGATGTTCTTTCCTACACCTATTGTAGCTCTGTGCTACTGCAATGAGTACTATTCAATTGCTTACAATCCAACCGGAAGAACAAAGAATTGTCCCATTTTTGGTAACCTCCAACAACAGCCCCCCACCCATCCTTTTTCTCCCACACACCTTCCTTATTTTTCTTTCCTCCCCCCCTCCTCCATGGTCTCCCACCTGAACTTTTCTCTGCTCCTCATCCACCTTCATTCCTTCCTCCAGCTTCACAATTCACAACTCTTCAATCTTTTTGTCTCACACCTTGCTGTTTTCTTCCTTTCCGGCCTCTGTCTGCTTTCCGCAAAGACCGCTCTCTCCATAACTCCCTGGTCAATTCTTCCCTTCCCACCTGCACCACCCCCTCCCCGGGCACTTTCCATTGCAACCGCAGGAGATGCTACACTTGTCGCTTTACCTCCCCCCTCGACTCCATTCAAGGACCCAAGCAGTCGTTCCAGGTGTGACAGAGGTTCACCTGCATCTCCTCCAACCTCATCTATTGCATCCGCTGCTCTAGATGTCAGCTGATCTACATCGGTGAGACCAAGCGCAGGCTTGGCGATCGTTTCGCCCAACACCTCCGCTCGGTCCACATTAACCAACCTGATCTCCCAGTGGCTCAGCACTTCAACTCCCCCTCCCATTCCGAATCAGACCTTTCTGTCCTGGGCCTCCTCCATGGCCAGAGTGAGCACCACCGGAAATTGTAGGAGCAGCACCTCATATTCCGCTTGGGCAGTCTGCACCCCAGCGGTATGAACATTGACTTCTCCAATTTCAGGTAGCCCTTGCTGTCTTCCTCCCTTCTCAGCTCTCCCTCAGCCCACTGGCTCCTCCTCTTCCTTTCTTCTCCCCCCCCCCCCCCCCCCCCCCCCCCCCACCACTACATCAGTCTGAAGAAGGGTTTCGGCCTGAAACGTTGCCCATTTCCTTTGCTCCATAGATGCTGCTGTACCTACTGAGTTTCTCCAGCACTTTTGTCCCCCCCGACTCAACAATCCTTCTGACGTCCTGATGGGTCACGACCCAAAACGTCACCTTTGCAAGTTCTCCAGAGATGTTGTCTGACCATTTTGAGTTACTCTAGCACAATGGGTCTTTGTTAAATTCGATCATTAATCAGCATTGACTTATCTTGCTTCGGTAAAAGAAACAAACCACAAGTCAGCGAGGAATCTAGATATTAAATTAAAAGGCATGAATTGCTGGAGTGACTCGACAGGTCAAGCAGCATCTGAAATGTCAGCGAGCCAGGCGGAGGCCGCACACAAACTGGAGGGACTGGGCAGTTTACAAACCAGTGGTATGAACATTGAGTTGTCCATGTTTAGGTCATTAACCTCAACACTGCCCTCCTTCCTTCCTCTCCCCCTCCCCCTCCCCACCCCCCACGTTGACTAGCACCCACTTCTTTCCTCCGCCTCTACCTACATTCCTCCACTTCTTTAATCCTTATGCCTTTGTCTTTTCACCTCTGCCCTTCATCCAACCATCTACTTATCAAACCCCCTCTTCACTTGTATCCACCTATCACTCATCAAGCTTTGCCCTGCCTTTCCTCTCCTCTAGATTTTTCTTCTTCCACCCCCAATACAACCAATCTGAAGGGTCCCAACACTAAACCTCACATAGAAACAAAGACAATAGGTGCAGGAGGAGGCCATTCGGCCCTTCGAGCCCTGCACCACCGTTCATTGTGATCATGGCTGATCATCCACAATCAGTAACCCGTTCCTGCCTTCACCCCATATCCCTTGATTCCGCCAGCCCCAAGAGCTCTATCTAACTCTCTTTTAAATTCATCCAGTGAATTGGCCTCCACTGCTTTGTATGGCAGAGAATTCCACAAATTCACAGCACTCAAAGTTTTTACTCATCTCAGTTTTAAATGGCCTCCCCTTCATTCTTGGACTGTGGCCCCCTGATTCTGGACTCCCCCAACATTGGGGATTTTATTTCCTGCATCTCATTTGCCCAGTCCTTTTATAATTAAATACGTTTCTATAAGATCCCCTCTCATCGTTCTAAATTCCAGTGAATACAAGCCCACTCTTTCCAATCTTTCTTCATCTGACAGTCCTGCCATCCTGGGGATTAACCTGGTGAACCTACGCTGCACTGTCTCAATAGCAAGGATGTCCTTCTGCAAATTAGGAGAGCAAAACTGCACACAATACTCCAGGTGTGGTCTCACCAGGGCCCTGTACAACTGCAAAAGGACCTCTTTGCTCCTATACTCAAATCCTTGCGTTACGAAGGCCAGCATGCCATTCATTAGCTTTCTTCACTGCCTGCTATACCTGCATGCTGTACCTGCATGCTTACTTTCAGTAAACACCATCCAGCATCTGCTGCTTCTTGTTTTTGCACAGGAATTACTTAGGAGAGGCACTAAAAATGTCATTGTCACCCTTTCCCCTGAAGATATTGACTCCTATGACAAGGAAAGCAAACAAAGGAGTAATTTATAAGCAAGCCAAATCAGGTGGAGCAAGCGCTGATGAAATCTCTGTGGTGGAAGACGTCTTTCTAACCCACGATAAACAGAGGCGGCAAAGTCATTACTGATCATTTATTGTCGTGGATTTATTCTAATTATAACAAGTAGATAATACTTTATCAGCATCAATTCAAGCAAAGCAAGATCACCCTTGCAAACTAGCGCATTGCTAACCATAATTCTACTTTATGACCCGCATTTATTTGGTGACAGCTTAACAGAGAAGCGTTCAGCTACATATTGCAGGGAAATATCGTGAATGCAAACTGGATCCATGTTAAACATCCGCAGAAACCAATCCCTTTATTGCCAAGGTGGACAAAAAATGCTGGAGAAACTCAGCTGGCGAGGCAGCAACGAACTCGACCCGAAACGTCGCCTATTCCTTCTCCCCATAGATGCTGCCTCGCCCGCTGAGTTTCTCCAGCATTTTTTCGTCTACCTTCGGTTTTTTTCCAGTGTCTGCAGTTCTTTCTTAAACCTTGATTGGCAAGCACTATTTTCCTTTGGGAACTGCGTGCTCTGCAGGATGACTGACCTGACGGATGGAATGAAATATTGTGCGTTCCAGTGAGCAGCAGAACATAGAACAGTACAGAAGGAACTGCAGGTGCCAGTTTAAACCGAAGATAGACGCTAAAAGCTGGAGTAACTCAGCGGGTCAGGCAGCATCTCTGGAGAGAAGGAATAGGTGACATTTCGGGTCGAGACCCTTCTTCAGATTGTCTATAGAAGAGCACAACACAGGAATTGGCCGTAATTCCTGATTCCATGAAAGGATTTGAAGGCACTTCAGGTCAATAGACTAGACCAGGGGTGGGGAACCTGCGGCCTTCTAGACTGCTAAGTGCGGCCTTTTGAATGAATCCAAATTTTGCAGAACAAATCTGGGGAGAAGGCAGGAACGGGGTACTGATTGTGGATGATCAACCATGATCACAGTGAACGGTGGTGAAGGGCCGAATGGTCTACTCCTGCACCTATTGTCTATTGGGACAATTTACACATACACCAAACCAATTAACTTACAAACCTGTATGTACCTGTATGTCTTTGGAGTGCGAGAGGAAACCGAAGATCTCGGAGAAAACCCACGCGGTCACAGGGAGAACGTACAAACTCCGTAGACAGCACCCGTAGTCGGGATCGAACCCGGGTCTGTGGTGCTGCAAGCGCTGTATGGCAAGAACTCTACCCCTGCGCTACCTTGGCCGCCCACTAGTGGGCATAACTCTCTAGTCATTGACCCTTGCCACTTTCATCTTAATGCTATGTACTCTAGTCTTTGACATTTGTCCCTCTCATCTTAAATCTATGCGCTCTACTCTTTGGACATTTGCTCCTCCCACCTTGAAGCTACACCCTGTAGTCATTGACATTTGCTCCCACCTTGAAGCTGGTCAGGCACAGTCGGATTCAGTGGGTGCAAGGGGTTGCATCTTTTAACTAATAGAAACTAAATTAAGAGCGGCAGCATCTCAAAAGACATTTGTTTTATGAGAAAGGCTTTCTACAGGAGTCAAGTCAAGTCAAGTCAAGTCAAGTTTATTTGTCACATACACATACGAGATGTGCAGTGAAATGAAAGTGGCAATGCTCGCGGACTTTTGTGCAAAAGACAAACAACAGAACAACCAAACAAATTATAAACACAATCATAACACACATATTCTTTTACATAATAAATAATAGAAGGAAAAACGTTCTGTAGAGTTAGTCCCTGGTGAGATAGGCATGTGATCAAGATGTGATAAGGACCCAAGTATTTGGACTTCTACAACCTTAGCCAGCCAATGCATTTCAACAGTCACACATAAGCCGGGATTCACCGCCTTGTCATCTACAGACCAACAACTGGTTCATGATCATTGTCCTTGCCTCCAGCGCCCACATGATAAACCATTGTTCTTTTTCTAAGATTACACACCACACACGTTGACAACCTTATCAAAGGGTGGTAGGTGCATGGAACGTGCTGCCAGAGGAGGTGGTCAAGGCTGGGACTATCCCATCGTTTAAGAAACAGTTGGTCAGTTAAGTGGATAGGACAGGTTTGGAGGGATATGGACCAAGCTAAGGCAAGTGGGACTAGTGTAGCTGGGACATTGTTGGCCAGTGTGGGCGAGTTGGGCCAAAGGGCCTGTTTCCACACTGTATCACTCAATGACTAAACAAGATCATCTGCTCCTTGATTTAGGAAAGACATTTTCTGGATTGATATATCCTAATATGGCCCTGTCCCACTGTACGAGTTCATTCAAGAGCCCTCCAGAGTTTTAAATTAAACCAGACTCGTGGTAAACACGTAGCATGAACGTAGCAGGTACGTCGGAGCTTGGGAACGTCTATTAGTGGCTCGTATCGCTAACGGCAGGTACTGGGGAAACACGGTAAGCTCGTGAAGAATTTTCAACATGTTGAAAAATGTCCACGAGAGCCCCGAGTACCGACGAGTGCCCATTACCATAAATCTCCGAGTTCAAATCAGGGCAAACTCGGGAGAACTCTTTGAATTAACTCGTACAGTGGGACATGGCTTTTAAACTTTTTCCTGAATTCACCTCATTCTTCCCCCCCCCCCCCCCCATCCATCTCCACTAACCCAGCCAACTCCCTCCTTTTTGCTTCTTTTGGGTGTGGGAGGAAACCGGAGCTCCCAGGGTAAACCCATCTTCGACTACCCCGCTGCCTGGACCCGAGAATGGCCATCTTGGCCATGCCCAGGAGCAGACCGACAGGGAGACTCCCGACCCTCTCCCTCTCCCCTCTGTACCCAGTCGAGCCAGCGCTGCCATTCAATATGATCATGGCTGATCATCCCCAATCAGTACCTGCCTTCTCTCCATATCCCCTGACTCCGCTATCTTTAAGAGCCCTGTCAAGCTCTCTCTTGAAAGTATCCAGAGAACCGGCCTCCACCGCCCTCTGAGGCAGAGAATTCCACAGACTCACAACTCTCTGTGAGAAAAAGTGTTTCCTTGTCCGTTCTAAATGGCTTACCCCTTATTCTTAAACTGTGGCCCCTGGTTCTGGACTCCCCCAACATCGGGAACATGTTTCCTGCCTCTAGTGTGTCCAAACCCTTAACAATCATATGTTTCAATAAGATTCCCTCTCATCCTTCTAAACTCCAGAGTGCACAAGTCCAGCCGCTCCATTCTCTCAGCATATGACAGTCCCGCCATCCCGGGAATTAACCTTGTAAACCTACGCTGCACTCCCTCAATAGCAAGAATGTCTTCAAGAAAGGTGAGACATACATTGATGTACAAAAGAACCAATGAAGAAAGGTTGTCTTACATCTGCAGGGCACACTGGTGGGTCAAATTCCTTCGCAGAGACCAAGAAGGTGTCGGGGTGCGGCTTGCTGTTCTTCACTTCGGGATGGTCGCCACGTACAATGTGGTGGAATAAGGTGAAGAACTCCTTGTGTCTGCTGGTCTTCAGTTCAAACATCTTCGTCAATGAGCTGGTGCCCACTGCTATAGGGACACAGTGCTTAATGAGGTGACACACTAACGTCTTGGCACCTGGGGGGGGGGGAAACAAACAAAGCACCATTAAATGGTTCTGAATTCACAGTGGCGCAGCAGTACTGCCTCACAGCATCAGAGACTTGTATTAGATCCTGACTGTGGCTGCTGTCTGTACAGGGTTTGCACGTTTGCAGGGAGGTTCTACTGCAGTTGTACAGAGTCTTGGTGAGACCACACCTGGAGTATTGCGTGCAGTTTTGGTCTCCAAATCTGAGGAAGGACATTATTGCCATAGAGGGAGTGCAGAGAAGGTTCGCCAGACTGATTCCTGGGATGTCAGGACTGTCTTATGAAGAAAGACTGGATAGACTTGGTTTATACTCTCTAGAATTTAGGAGATGGAGAGGGGATCTTATAGAAACTTACAAAATTCTTAAGGGGTTGGACAAGCTAGATGCAGGAAGATTGTTCCCGGTGTTGGGGAAGTCCAGGACAAGGGGTCACAGCTTAAGGATAAGGGGGAAATCCTTTAAAACCGAGATGAGGAGAACTTTTTTCACACAGAGAGTGATGAATCTCTGGAACTCTCTGCCACAGAGGGTAGTTGAGGCCAGTTCATTGGCTATATTTAAGAGGGAGTTAGATGTGGCCCTTGTGGCTAAGGGGATCAGAGGGTATGGAGAGAAGGCAGGTATGGGATACTGAGTTGGATGATCAGCCATGATCATATTGAATGGCGGTGCAGGCTCGAAGGGCCGAATGGCCTACTCCTGCACCTAATTTCTACGTTTCTCCCTGTGACCACATGGGTTTTCTCCGATAGTTTCCTCCTACATTCCAAAGACGTGCAGGTTTGTAGGTTCATTGCCTCCTGTATAGGGCCTGTCCCACTTACGCGACATGCATGGTCGTGAGCAGTTGCACAAAGAGTCGTACCCTTTTCTGGTCGCCGCTGGATTTTCAACATGTTGAACATTTTCGGCCACCTGCTGCAACTAATGGCGGGTGCCGGCAGTCGCCGAAAAGTGAGACAGGCCCTTAAATTGTCTCTAGTGTGTGGGATAGTGCTAGTGTACAGATGACCATTGGTCGGTGCGGACTCAGTGGACTGAAGGGCCTGTTTCCATGCTGTATCTCAAAACTGAACTAAACTAAATTCCAATTAGGCATTTCAGACAATGGATATAACAAAGTTCACGTTCCCAAGATATAGGAGTAGAATTAGGCCATTCGGCCCATTGAGTCTACTCCGCCATTCAATCATGGCTGATCTCGGCCTCCTAATCCCATTTTCCTGCCTTCTCCCCATAACCCTTGACACCCGTTCTAATCAAGAATTTGTCTCTTTATATCCACTGACTTGGCCTCCACAGGCCTCTGTGGCAATGAGTTCCACAGATTCACCACCCTCTGGTGTGGGAGATTGCAACCTTCACGTGGTCCACCCTGTTTCGACTAATGCAATCAACCCGACGTGCAGAAACAATTTGATCAAACAGAATAAGGACCTACAACTTTAGGCTGTGCACGCCATACGCAAGAAAAAGACTACCCTCTGACTAAAGAGGTTCCTCCTCGCTCCCTTTAATTCTGAGGTTATGACCTCTGGTCCGATACTTTCCCACCAGTGGAAACATCCTCTCCACATCCACTCTATCCAGGCCTTTCACTATTCTGTAAGTTTCAATGTGGTCCCCCCTCAACCTTCTAAACTCCAGCAAGTACAGGCCCAGCGCCATCAAACACTCATCATATGTTAACCCACTCATTCATGGAATCATCCTGGTAAACCTCCTCTGGACCGTCTCCAGAGCCAGCACGTCCTTCCTCAAAGCGCCTTTTATTGCAACTCTTTGCCTTCTGCCAACCTGCTATCCATGTTAGTATCTTCCCTGTAATACCATGGGCTCTCATCGTCGAGCAGCCTGACCGAGGGCCTTCTGTAAATCTGGGTAAACAACATCTACAACCTCCCCTCTGTCTGTCCTGCTATTAACTTCCTCAAAGAACTCCAGCAGATTTGTCAGGCAGGATCTTCCCTTCACAAAATCATGCTGACTTTGGGCCTATTTTATCGTAAACTTCTAAGTACTGCGTAACATCATCCTTTATTATAATTGACTCTAGAATCTTCCCAACCACCCAGAAGTCAGGCTAACCGGCCTATAGTTACCACTCTTCTGCTCTGCTCCCTTCTTGTTCAGCGAGGTGATACTCGCAACTTTCACATCTTCAGGAACCTCTCGTAACTCTAGTGATTCTTGAAATATCACAACTAATGCCTGCCTCCACAATCTCTGAGGTCACCTCCTTCAGAACCCTGGGGGTGCAGTCCATCCGGTCCAGGTGACTTCTCCACCCTCAGACCCTTCAGTGTTCCTCGCACCTTCTCCTTAGTAATGGCCACTCCACTAACTTCCACCCCCTGACTCTCTGGGATTGCAGGCACACTGCTGGTGTCTTCCACTGTGAAGACTGATGCAAAAAGGTTATTCAATTCCTCTGCCATTTCTTGCTTTCCCATCATCACTTCTCCTGCATCTTTCTCCAGCGGCCCAACGTCCACTCTTGTAGAAACTCATGCTACCCTCTTTTATGTTATTGGCTAGTTTATATTCGTACTTCATTTTTTCACTCCGTATTGTCCGTTTAGTTACCTTTTGCTGTTTTTTAAAAATCCTGGTCCTCTGGCTTCCCACTAATCTTTGCAATGTTATATGGTTTCTCTTTTGCTATTAGGTTGGCCTAGACCTCCCTTGTCAACCATGGTCATCTTATTCTTCCCCCTGGAATCTTTCTTGCCCTTTGGAATGAAATGATCCTGCACCTTCCGAATTATCCGCAGAAATTCCTGCCATTGCTGCTCTCCCGTCATCCCTACTAAAGCCCCTTTACAGTCATAGAAACATGGAAAATAGGTGCAAGAGTAGGCCATTCGGCCCTTCGAGCCTGCACCGCCATTCAATATGATCATGGCTGATCATCCAACTCAGTATCCTGTACCTGCCTTCTCTCCATACCCCCTGATCCCTTTAGCCACAAGGGCCAGATCTAACTCCCTTGTAAATATAGCCAAATGAACTGGCCTCAACTACCTTCTGTGGCAGAGAATTCCAGAGATTCACCACTCTCTGTGTGAAAAATGTTTTCCTCATCTCGGTCCTAAAAGATTTCCCCCTTATCCTTAAACTGTGACCCCTTGTTCTGGACTTCCCCAACATCGGGAACAATCTTCCTGCATCTAGCCTGTCCAACCCCTTATGAATAATAATGATAATAATACATTTTATTTATGGGCGCCTTTCAAGAGTCTCAAGGACACCGTACAAACATTTAGCAGGTAGAGGAAAAACATGTAAGGGGAATTAAACAAATAGTAGAGACATGACTAGTACACAAAGTAAAGACAGAATTCAATTCAAAACACAATATGAGGCAATTCATGCACAGATGAAAAGGGAGGGGGACGTGGGGCTAAGGATAGGCAGAGGTGAAGAGATGGGTCTTGAGGCGGGACTGGAAGATGGTGAGAGACACGGAATTGCGGATCAGTTGGGGGAGGGAGTTCCAGAGCCTGGGAGCTGCCCTGGAGAAGGCTCTGTCCCCAAAACTGCGGAGGTTGGACTTGTGGATGGAGAGGAGACCAGCTGATGTGGATCTGAGGGACCGTGAGGGTTGGTAGGGGGAGAGGAGGTCAGTGAGATATGGGGGGGCCAGATGGTGGAGGGCTTTGTAGGTGAGGACCAGGATTTTGTAGGTGATCCGGTGGGAGATGGGAAGCCAGTGAAGTTGTTTGAGGACTGGAGTGATGTGATGCCAGGATTTGGTGTGGGTGATGAGTCGGGCGGCTGCGTTCTGGACCAGTTGGAGTCGGTTGATGTTGGTGGAGCTGATGCCAAGGAGAAGTGAGTTGCAATAGTCCATGTTGTAAGTTTCTATAAGATCCCCCCTCAATCATCTAAATTCTAGCGAGTACAAGCCGAGTCTATCCAGTCTTTCTTCATATGAAAGTCCAGCCATCCCAGGAATCAGTCAATCTTAGCCAGCTCCTCCCTCATGCCTCAGTAGGCCCCTTTGCTTAGCTGCAGTACCGACAAATCCAATTTCACCTTCTCCCTTTCAAATTTATATTTCAAATGCTATATTTAAGAGGGAGTTAGATGTGGCCCTTGTGACCAAGGGGATCAGGGGGTATGGAGAGAAGGCAGGTACGGGATACTGAGTTGGATGATCAACCATGATCATATTGAATGGCGGTGCAGGCTCGAAGGGCCGAATGGCCTACTCCTGCACCTAATTTCTATGTTTCTATGTTTCTAAATTGTAGGTTCTAAATCTTATCATATTGTGGTCACTACCTTCTAGTGGTTCCTGTACCTCAGGTTCTCACAGTAAATGTGGTTCAATGCACAACAATCTGGTTCATTGTTCAAGAGTTAGATTTAGCTCTTAGGGCTAACGGAATCAAGGGATATGGGGGGAAAAGCCGGAACGGTGTACTGATTTCAGTGTGTATATATATTACACACTGAACTTTTTTTTTTCTCTCCCGTTGTGTACAATGTTTACACATTGTGTTGTGCTGCAGCAAGTAAGAATTACATTGTCCTTTCTGGGACACATGACAATAAAACACTCTTGACTCTTGATTTTGGATGTTCAGCCATGATCATATTGAATGACGGTGCTGGCTCGAAGGGCCGAATGGCCCACCCCTGCACCTATTTTCTATGTTTCTATGTAACCCTAAATCTAGAATTGCCTTATCCCTGGTAGGCTCCAGCAAAAGCTGTTCTCAGAAACTATCTCGGAGGCACTCAATGAATTCTCCATTCGGGTCCAGTGCCAGCCTGATTCTCCCAGCTTATTCAAATCTCCCGTGACTTTTCCTTGCCTACACGCTCATTTTATTTCCTGATGATGCAACATGTACCCTACATCCTGGCTACTGTTTGGGGGCCTGTACATAACTCCCATTAAAGTATTTTCACCCTTGCAGTCTTGACATGCAGCCGGGAAATAGGGTCTTTGCCCCTCCCCCCCATGCCAACCACAGATCACCCCATATGTTGTACCCTTAAACCTTCATTGGTGTATAGTGGATGGCTTGACTGTATTCATGACCCGCTGAGTTACTCCAGCATTTTGTGTCCATCTCTGGTGTAAAGCAGCATCTGCAGTTCCTTCCAACCCACTTGTATCGTTTGTGGAATTCCCTGCCACAGAGGGCAGTGGAGGCCAAGTCGCTGGATGTATTTAAGAGAGAGTTAGATAGAGCTCTAGGGGCTAGTGGTGTCAAGGGATATGGGGAGAAGGCAGAAACAGAGACGAGGAAATACCTTTTCTCACAGAGAATGGGGAGTCTGTGGAATTCTCTGCCTCAGAGGGCGATGGAGGCCAGTTCTCTGGATGCTTTCAAGAGAGAGCTAGATAGGGCTCTTAAAAATAGTGGAGTCAGGGGATATGGGGAGAAGGCAGGAACGGGGTACTGATTGTGGATGATCAGCCATGATCACATTGAATGGCGGTGCTGGTTCGAAGGGCAGAATGACCTACTCCTGCACCTATTGTCTATTGTTTAGTGCAAGATAGTCCTGTAAAGTGTGATTAGAGAAAGTTTGAGGTAGATGGTAGCTCAGGGCTGCTGGTTTACAGAAAGATGTCGGCTGACAGAAAGAAACACAAAGTGCTGGAGTAACTCAGTGGGTCAGGCAGCATCTGTGGAAGACATGGATAGCAGACGTTTTCCAACCCAAAACATCACCTGCAATGAGGTAGCATGATGGTTCATCCAATTATAAATGAGGCAATTGGCCGATAGTTACCTGGCATCAGCTCGGCGGTAGGAAACAGGTTGTTCTGCAAAACAGCAGCTTGTTTCGTCAACTCTTCGGGGGAGATGGGGAGCTCCAGCTTCTCGCAAATAACTGCCGCCCCGTCCAAGGCCCGCATTCCCATAATTAAGCCCTTCAAGTCCCAGGTAAATTTCTTGCCATAACGGGAGCAAACTTCGTCGAATGCTAAGGTGTACAGCCTCTCCGTGTCTGCAAGAGAAAAGCAGCATAAACGTCTGTTAGGCACAAGGAACTGCAGATGCTGTTTAGTTTAGTTCAGAGGTTACAGTCTGGTTACAGGCCCTTCGGCCCACCGAGTCCGCACCGCCCAACAATCACCTACCTGTATACTAGTTCCATGCTACACACTAGAGGCAGTTTACACAAGCCAATTAATAATAATAATAATACATTTTATTTGTATAGCGCTTTTCAAGGACTCAGTCGCTTTAAATGGTGAGTCAAGAACAAAACATAATAGAGCTGTAAGACAGAGATGCAAAGGGGAGGGGACATGGGACTAAGGGTATGCAGAGGTGGAGAGATGGGTCTTGAGGCGGGACTGGAAGATGGTGAGGGACTCAGAAGTTCGGATCAATTGTGGGAGGGAGTTCCAGAGCCTGGGAGCTGCCCTGGAGAAGGCTCTGTCTCCAAAAGTGCAAAGGTTGGATTTCAGAATGGAGAGGAGACCGGCTGAAATGGATCTGAGGGACCGTAAGGGTTGGTAGGGGGAGAGGAGGTCAGTGAGATATGGGGGGGCCAAGTGGTTGAGGGTTTTGTAGGTGAGGACCAGGATTTTGTAGATGATCCGGTGGGAAATGGGAAGCCAGTGAAGTTCTTTGAGGACTGGAGTGATGTGGTGCCAGGATTTGGTGTGGGTAATGAGTCCGGCTGCTGCGTTCTGGACCAGTTGGAGTCGGTTGATGATGCTGGAATTGATGCCAAAGAGAAGAGAGTTACAGTAGTCCAGTCGGGAGGAGATGAAGGCATGGATGAGTCTTTCAGCAGCGGGGGGGTGTGAGAGAGGGTCTGATTTTGGCAATGTTGCGGAGGTGAAAAAATGATGTTTTGACAACATGGCGGATGTGAGGCTCAAGGGAGAGGGTTGAGTCAAAGATCACGCCAAGGTTGCGGGCCTGAGGAGATGGGGAGACAGTGGTGCCGTCAATAGTGAGAGTGGGGTTGTTAATTTTGGTAAGTGTTGATTTGGAGTCAATGAGGAGAAATTCTCTTTTGGTACTGTTTAATTTAAGGAAGTTGAGTTGCATCCAAGATTTGATGGCTGACAGGCAGGAGTTGATATGGGAGAGAGGGGGGTGGTGGGGGGATTTGGTGCCGAGATAGATCTGGGTGTCATCAGCATAGCAATGGAAGTCCAGTTTGAGGTGACGGAGTATATGACCAAGGGGGTGGATGTAGATGATGAAGAGGAGGGAACCGAGAACAGAGCCTTGGGGAACGCCTTGAGTGACAGTGGCTGTAGCAGAGGTGTGGTTATGGAGAGAGATGAAGTGGGATCGGTTAGAAAGGTAGGAACGGAGCCAGCTGAGTGCAGAACCTTCAATGCCAAGGTCTTTAAGTCTGGTAATCAGGATGTTTTGGTTCATGGTATCGAAGGCCGCGCTCCAAACGCATGGATTCGGCATAGAAACATAGAAATTAGGTGCAGGAGTAGGCCATTCGGCCATTCACCACTCTCTGTGTGAAAAAAGTTCTTCTCATCTCGGTTTTAAAGGATTTCCCCCTTATCCTTAAGCTGTGACCCCTTGTCCTGGACTTCCCCAACATCGGGAACAATCTTCCTGCATCTAGCCTGTCCAACCCGTTAAGAATTTTGTAAGTTTCTATAAGATCCCCTCTCAATCTCCTAAATTCTAGAGAGTATAAACCAAGTCTATCCAGTCTTTCTTCATAAGATAGTCCTGACATCCCAGGAATCAGTCTGGTGAACCTTCTCTACACTATGGTATGTGGGAGGAAACTGGAGCACCCGGAGAAAACCCACGAGATCACAGAGAGAACTCTAAACTAAACACAACACACAAAGCCTGGAGATGGACATAAAAAGTTGGAATACCTCAACGGGACCGGCAGCATCTCTGGAGAGTTAGAACAGTCGAGGCCCTTCTTCAGACGTCTCGACCAAAAACGTCACCTGTTCTATCTCTCCAGAGATGCTGCCTGTCCCGCTGAGTTACTCCAGCTTTTCCTGCCTACCTTTGGTTTAAACCAGCATCTGGAATTTCTTCCTACACATAAAGCCTGGATACTGATTTGTGCCTCTTTTCCTACTTCGTCTGATGCAGAGACGGGAATGGGGGTTTCTGTAAGTTTAGGAATAGGCAAAGACTTTTATGGTGACATACACAGAGTGCTGGAGAAACTCAGCGGGTCAGGCAGCATCTGTAGAGAACATGGATAGGTGACGTTTCGGGTCAGGACCTTTCTTGAAGAATGTTGATGAGTGTGAAGAAGGGTCCCAACCTGAAACATCAACCATCCATGTTGGCCACAGACGCTGCCTGCCTGACTGAATTACTCCCGCACTTTGTATCTTTACTTTTGTAAACCAGCATCTCCACTCCCGGCCCCTGATCTTTGCACATCCCCAATCCTTTCCACTCTCATGAAGTCACTTTCATGTTTCATGTATTTTGTGTTTTTATGACTGTTGGCAGATCAATTTCTTCCTGGGATAAATAAAATTCTATCGCATCGCACATTGGTGCAGCAGTACAGCTGTTGCCTTACAGTACCAGAGTCTTGGGTTCACCCTTGACTACAGAGAACAGCACGGAAAGAGGCCCTTCAGACCACCGAGTCCACACACCGACCATCGATCACCCGTTCTCGCTACCTCTGTGTTATCTCACTTTCCCATTCACTGCCTTCAGACACGGGGGCAATTTATACAGAAGTCAATTAACCTACAAACCTTGGGACTAGGAAACCGGAGCTTCTGGAGATAACCCATGTCGTCACAGAGAGAATGGGCAACTTTCACACAGGCAGCAGCCGATGTCAGGATCAGACCCAGGTCCCTGATGCTATGAGGCAGCAGCACTACCAGCTGTGCCACTATATGGATGACTATTTAATGAATGTAAATGCAATGGATTTCTCTCAGCTTCTGCAACCCTCTTCTCTCAGCTTTGTGATTCCGTGAAACCACAGAATGGGAACAGAACAGCTATGATGCCAGAAAAGCCGAGCGGCATTGTTTGCGGTGAGACAGAGAATACAATGTTCTCCTTGGACAGGAGATACACACGAGGTAAAGTACAATGTTGTTTTCTGCCGGGTAGGTGTAGCTGGACAAGAGGCAGACTGTCTATTTAAGGGTATGGTGTGCAATAAAAGAATCAGAGGTCAACTTGCCACAGGGTAGAATAAAGGGGAGGACATTTAAGACTGAGATGAGAAAAAACTTTTTCACCCAGAGAGTTGTGAATTTATGGAATTCCCTGCCACAGAGGGCAGTGGAGGCCAAGTCACTGGATGGATTTAAGAGAGAGTTAGATAGAGCTCTAGGGGCTAGTGGAGTCAAGGGGTATGGGGAGAAAGCAGGCGCGGGTTATTGATAGGGGACGATCAGCCATGATCACAATGAATGGCGGTGCTGGCTCGAAGGGCCGAATGGCCTCCTCCTGCCTCTATTTTCTATGTTTCTAGGACAGAATATAGACAAAAATGCTGGAGTAACTTAGCGGGACAAGCAGCATCTCTGGAGAGAATGGGTGACGTTTTGGGTTGAGACCCTTCTTCAGACTCCGATCCGAAACATCACCCGTTCCTTCTCTCCAGAGATGCTGCCTGTCCCACTGAGTTACTCCAGCATTTTCCAACAATTTCTCCTCAAGTTACTCTATAACAGCAAATTAATTAGTCATTATTGTCCGTGGAATCTTTCTCTTTGCAAAATAGAAAATATATTAGCCCGCTTGTCCGTACATGCAAATAATTGATTTTGTATAAAACAACATTAATATAGGAATGTTTATCAGTGGAAAAATTCCTGAAGAGAACAGCAGTGTCCAAACCAAGTGGCAGAAATGTGCAGGAAGGAACTGCAGATGCTGGATGAAACCAAAGATAGACACAAAAAGCTTGAGTAACTCGTGTTCAAGAAGAAACTGCAGATGCTGGAAGATCGAAAGTACACAAAATTGCTGGAGAAACTCAGCGGGTGCAGCAGCATCTATGGAGCGAAGGAAATAGGCGACGTTTCGGGCCGAAACCCTTCTTCAGACAGATGGGGGGTGGGGGGAGAGAAGGAAGGAAAAGGGGAGGAGGAGCCCGAGGGCGGGCGGATAGGAGGGTGGGAGGAGACAGCTAGAGGGTTATGGAAGGGGAGGAGACAGCAAGGGCTAGCAAAATTGGGAGAATTCAATGTTAATGCCATCCGGACGCAAGGTCCCCAGGCGGAATACGAGGTGCTGTTCCTCCAATTTCCGCTGTTGCTCACTCTGGCAATGGAGGAAACCCAGGACAGAGAGGTCGGATTGGGAATGGGAGGGGGAGTTGAAGTGCTGAGCCACCGGGAGGTCAGGTTGGTTATTGCGGACTGGGCGGAGGTGAATACATCGGGGAGACTAAGCGTAGGTTGGGCGATCGTTTCGCCGAGGCTCCTCCTCCTCCCCTTTTCCTTCCTTCTCCCCCCCCACCCCCCATCAGTCTGAAGAAGGGTTTCGGCCCGAAACGTCACCTATTTCCTTCGCTCCATAGATGCTGCTGCACCCGCTGAGTTTCTCCAGCAATTTTGTGTAAGCTTGAGTAACTCGGTGGGGCAGGCAGCATCGCTGGGGAGAAGGAATGGGTGACCCTTCTTTAGACCGTCTGAAGAAGGGTCTTGACCCGCAATGTCACCCATTCCTTCTCTCCAGAAATGCTGCCTGTCCCGCTGAGTTACTCCAGCATTTTGTGTCTACTTTTGGCAGAAATATGTCCAAGCTCGTGGATGGGAGTAAGGTGGTGAGATGGGGGGGGGGGGGGGGGGGGGGGGGGACGACACAGGAGATGTTTCAGAAGGGATCAGGTGAGCTTGAGGTGACACAGATGGGGTGGGCATCACAGAGGATGCAGTTCGGGCGATGGAAGGGAATGTAGACACAAGGAACTGCAGGTGTTGGTTTACAAAAAAAAAAGGACACAACGTGCTGGAATAACTCAGCAGGTCAGGTAACGTCTCTCTAGAATGATCCGTGACGTATCATGTTGGGATCGTTTTTCATACTGACTATGAGAGGGGGGGGGGGGCGGTGGTGGTTGATGGAAGGTGGAAGTAAGCTAGAAGGGGTGGGGGGGGGGGGCAGGGCAAAGCCTAGCAAATGATCGGTGGATAGATTATGCCTACGTTGAACAGTTTCTCCTATCTCTGACGTTTAAGAATAAAGGGTGAGCCATTTAGGACGGAGATGAGGAAACACTTTTTCACACAGAGAGTTGTGAGTCTGTGGAATTCTCTGCCTCAGAGGGCGGTGGAGGCAGGTTCTCTGGATACTTTCAAGAGAGAGCTAGATAGGTCTCTTAAAGATAGCAGAGTTTACATCACATCAGGGGATATGGGGAGAACGGGATACTGATTGGGGATGATCAGCCATGAGCACACTGAATGGCGGTGCTGGCTCGAAGGACCGAATGGCCTACTCCTGCACCTATTGTCTATAGATTCGTTCTGCTGTACGACCATGTTCTGACCCGAACTCGCATCTCTTCTATCCTTCAGGCCCTTGTCCAACCATCTGTCTACCAGTCTCCCTCCCCTCCCACCTGGATTCACCTGAAGCCCGCCAGGCTTTGTGCTGCCCCTCCTCCACTCCGCTCTTCTCCTCCCCACCATCATCATCCTAAAGAAGGGACTTGATCCAAACCATAATTTATCCAGTGTTGGGTTTCGGCCCGAAACGTTGCCTATTTCCTTCGCTCCATGCAAAGAGTTGAACCATCTCCACTATAGGAAATAGGCAACGTTTCGGGCCGAAACCCTTCTGGGTTTCGGCCCGAAACGTTGCCTATTTCCTTCGCTCCATAGATGCTGCTGCACCCGCTGAGTTTCTCCAGCTTCTTTGTGTAACCCATAATTTCTCCATATTCTCCAGAGATGCTGCCTGACTGTTGAGTTACTCCAGCACTCTCAGGCAGAATGGGAAGGGAGAACAAAGCTGTTGATCAGCTGGGAGCTGCACATGGTGAGCAGACAGGACAGAGGAGAGAGATTGTGCTTTACAAAAAGAGGCAAAGTGCCAGAGTAACTCTGTGGCCGGGTAGCCGCCTGACCAGCTGAGTTACTCCGGCATCTTGTGTCTTTCTTCCTTGTATACTATGTTCATGCAACATAAGACTACATGCTCCCTATGCGCTGTAGTCACCTTCTGCACTTTACTTATTTATTTTACTTACTTATTATAGTTACTTCCCCCCCCCATTATTTATTTATTTGTTTTTAATGTTGTTTTTATAAACATGCCCGCCCATATTGTTTGTATTATACTCAAATGTTCTGTTTTGATATGTACATTTGGAAACATAATCTGCACCCATTTTGTGATGGCTCAATAAAATTTATATTAAAATTTTTATTTTTTAAATAAGACTACATGGCATACCTAGCTACAACTCTTTATCCTTTCCCCCACCTGATCCATCTGCCTTTTTAAAAAAATAACCTGCTCCCAACTATCATCCACCTAGCCGCTTCCTAATTCCACCTCACCCCTACCTTGCGTGAAGTTTTGGTCCCCTAAATTGAGGAAGGACATTCTTGCTATTGAGGGAGCACACCGTAGGTTTACAAGGTTAATTCCCAGGATGGCGGGACTGTCATACTGAGAGAATGGAGCGGCTGGGCTTGTACACTCTGGAGTTTAGAAGGATGAGAGAGGATCTTATTGAAACATATAAGATTATTAAGGGTTTGGACACGCTAGAGGCAGGAAACATGTTCCCAATGTTTGGGGAGTCCAGAACCAGGGGCCACAGTTTAAGAATAAGAGGTAAGCCATTTAGAACGGAGACGAGGAAACACTTTTTCACACAGAGGATTGTGTGTCTGTGGAATTCTCTGCCTCAGAAGGTGGTGGAGGCCGGTTCTCTGGATACTTTCAAGAGAGAGCTAGATAGGGCTCTTAAACATGGCAGAGTCAGGGGATATGGGGAGAAGGCAGGAACGGGGTACTGATTGGGGATGATCAGCCAGGATCACATTGAATAGCGGTGCTGGCTCGAAGGGCCGAATGGCCAACTCCTGCACCTATTGTCTATTGTATCATAAAAGATTCACACCATCATGGCCATGCGCTCATTTCATTCCTACCATCGGGAAGATGGAACAGGTCTGAAAACAGTGATCTCTATGTCCAGGACCAGCTTCTTCCCGTCAACCACCAGGCTCTTGAACACAGCAAAGACCAACCAAACTACAAACTCTCTCGGTTGCACTAGATACTTTGGTATTTTGTTTTGGAATAATATTGTGTTTTCTTTTATTTATTGAATTTTTTTTTAATCATGTTATCTATGAGTAGGCCTGATGAGGCCTAGATAGAATGGATCTGGAGAGGATGTTTCCACTAGTGGGAGAGTATGGGACCAGAGGTTATAGCCTCAGAATTAAAGGACATACCTTTAGAAAGATAAGAAGGGTTTTCATTAGTCAGAGGGTGGTGAATCTGTGGAATTCTGCCACAGACGCCTGTGGAGCCATTGAGTATTTCCAGGGGGGATATTGACAGATTCATGATTAATAAGGACGTCAAAGGTTACGAGTAGAAGGCAGGAGAATGTGGTTGAGGTGGAAATATAGATCAGCCATGATTGAATGGCAGAGTAGGTGATGTGCTGAGTGGCCTACTTCTGCTCCTATAACATTAACTCATGAACTTATGAGTACCACATTTACAAATCTAACGTGTAGGAAGGAACGGTAGATGCCGGTTGATTCCGCTGTGTGAGGATGTTTATGTTAAACTCTATCGTGTATGATGTTCTTTTTTTTTGTATGGCTGTATGGGAACTCAAAAATCTCACTGTACGAATTGGTGCATGTGACAATAAATGTAACTTGAACTTGGTTTACACTGAAGATAAGACACAAAATGCTGGAGTAACTCAGCGGGACAGGCAGTTTGGAGAGCAGGGGGTATCACTCGCTGAGTTACTCCATCATTTTGTGTCTATTTACAGACCTGTTAGGCTGCAAATAAGAACTTCATTGTTCTGTTTTTGGTAGACTCGACTCTTGGTTCCACCATCCCTCACCTCTCCTTGGCCCACCAAAGACCACTTGCACCCCTGTCTCACCCCTCGCCTCTTTATACTGGCTCTCTTTCCTCTCAGTCCTGATGTAGCTTCCTGACCTAACATTGTCTGAAGAAAATTTCGGGACCCAAAATGTCATCTGTCCATTACGTCCACAGATACTGCCTGACATGTTTGCTGTTCTTCCAGCACTTTGTTATAGACAATAGACAATCGACAATAGGTGCAGGAGTAGGCCATTCAGCCCTTGGAGCCAGCACCGCCATTTAATGTGATCATGGCAGATCATCAGTACCCCGTTCCTGCCTTCTCCCCATATCCCCTGACTCCGCTATTTTTAAGAGCCCTATCTAGCTCTCTCTTGAAAGAATCCAGAGAACCCGCCTCCACTGCCCTCTGAAGCAGAGAATTCCACAGACTCACAACTCTCTGAGAAAAAGTGTTTCCTCGTCTCTGCTCTAAATGGCCTACCCCTTATTTTTAAACCATGGCCCCTTGTTCTGGACTCCCCCAACATCGGGAACCTGTTTCCTGCCTCTAGCGTGTCCAAACCCTTAACAATCTTATGTTTAAATAATATACCCTCTCATCCTTCTGAACTCCAGAGTGTACAAGCCCAGCCGCTCCATTCTCTCAGCATATGACAGTCCCGCCATCCCGGGAATTAACCTTGTAAGCCTACGCTGTTCTCCCTCAATAGCAAGAATGTCCTTCCTCAAATTAGGGGACCAAAACTGCACACAATACTCCAGGTGTAGTCTCACTAGGGTTCTGTACAACTGCAGAAGGACCCCTTTGCTCCTATACTCGACTCCTCTTGTTAAATGTGCCATCATGCCATTCGCTTTCTTCACTGCCTTCTGTACCTGCATGCTCACTTTTTTTCTATTTTGTTTTTTATTTTTCTAGAATCCAACATCTGCAGTCTCTTCTTGCCTCTCCGCACTTTAATGTTACGTTTGAAGTTTCTCCAATACATTTTCTTTAGCAATAGTTAGCCGTCTTCATTTAAATACTTTGCTTCCTCATTTGTCCTTCCAAAATACATGACATCACATTTTCCCATATTGCACTTCCTCTGCAAACTTTCACCCACTCAATCAACCCAAAGTTCTGCAGGTTCTTTGCGTCCTGCTGTGTTCCTTTCTGTCCATCATTTACTAACCCACCTATCTTTGCATCATCAGTAAATCCTACTTTCAAAGCCTCAGTTCCTGCATTCATTAACCAGTTGAGCCCCAGTACTAATTCCTGTAGCTCCCCACAAGTTACAGGATGTCGTGCAGCAGTTTCCAAACCTAGTACACGCGTGAGTGAAAAAGGGGTGGGGGGGGGGGGGGGGGGGAAGAGAGTGAGCGGGGGAGAGAGCGAGCGGGGGAGGGAGAGAGCGAGCAGGGGGGGGGAGAGAGCGATCTAGGGGGGGAGCGAGTGAGGGGAATGGGAGGGGGAGAGATCTGGGATTGGGGTGAGGGAGGAGTTGGATGAGGAGGTAGTAGGGGCACGCGTTACGGAGAGAAGTGCAAAGGCGTGAGTCGGGGATGAGGATGGTCAACTGTCTGCTGGCGAGGGTGGGTTGGGATAGAGGGGTGAGAGGGATGGGTTGAGGGATGAGAGGGACAAAGTGAGATGTGTGAGGAGATACATACATACATAGACCACAGGTGCAGGAGTAGGCCCTTCGAGCCAGCACCGCCATTCAATATGATCATGGCTGATCATCCATAATCAGTATGCACACAAAAATGCTGGAGAAACTCAGCAGGTGAAGCAGCATCTAACGAGCGAAGGAAATAGGCAAGGTTTTGGGACGAAACCCTTCTTCAGGCCCATAATCAGTACCCTGTTCCTGCTTTTCCCCCCATAGCCTTGACTACGTTAGCCCTAAATCTAACTCTCTTTTGAATACATCCAGTGAATATCAGCCTCCACTGCCTTCTGAGGCAGAGAATGAGGGGAAGGGGTGAGCGGGAGAAATGTGTGATTGGGGTGAGTTGGATGAGGGGTGGTGGGGGACGGTTCAGCGAGAGATGAAATGAGAGGAGTGTGAGAGGGGGGAGTGGGTGAGGGGGAGAGTAAGTGAGGGAGAGAGTGAGTGAGAGGGGAGAGTGAGTGAGGGGGAGAGAGTGTGAGAGGGGGGGGTGAGAGTGAAGAGTGAGTGAGGGGGGAGAGTGAGAGTGAGGGGGAGAGAGTGAGTGAGGGGGGGAGAGTGAGTGGAGGGGGAGAGTGAGAGTGAGGGAGGAGAGTCAGTGAGAGTGAGTGAGGGGGGAGTGAGGTGAGGGAGAGAGAGTGTGAGGGGGAGAATGAGTGAGGGGAGAGAGTGAGTGAGGGGGAGAGAGTGAGTGAGGGGGAGAGAGAGTGAATGAGGGGGAGAGGGAGAGAGGAGGGGGGGAGAGGGGTGAGGGGGGGAGGGAGTGGGTGGGGGGAGGAGTGAGAGGGGGGGGGAGGGTGAGGAGGGAAAGAGAGTGAGAGGGGGAGAGTGAGTGAGGGAGGGGGTGAGAGTGAGGGAAAGAGAGGGAGAGGAGGGAGGGAGTGGGGGGGGGGGAGTGAGTGAGGGGGAGAGGAGAGTGAGTGAGGGGGAGAGTGAGTGAGGGGGAGAGGGAGAGAGTGGAGTGAGAGAGAGGGAGTGAGTGGGTGAGTGAGGGGAGGAGAGTGAGGGGGAGAGAGGGAGTGTGGGGGAGGTGAGGGGGAGAGAGGGAAAGAGTGAGGAGGAGGGAGGAGAGAGTGAGTGAGGGGGAGGGAGTGAGTGAAGGGGAGAGTGAGGAGGGGGAGTGGGGAGAGTGAGTGAGGGGGGAGTGAGTGAGGGGGGAGAGTGAGTGAGGAGGGGGGAGAGGGAGTGAGGGGGGGGGGAGAGGGAGGAGGAAAGAGAGTGACGGGGGAGAGAGTGAGTGAGGGGGAGGGGAGTGAAGGAGAGAGAGAGAGTGAGGGGGAGAATGAGAGTGAGGGGGAGAGAGAGAGAGTGAGGGGGGGAGTGGGTGAGAGAGAGAGGGAGAGAGAGAGGGGGTGGGAGAGAGGAGAGAGAGAGAGAGTGGGTGAGTTAGTGAGTGGGAGAGAGTGAGTGAGGGAGAGAGAGAGGTGAGGGGGAGAGGTGAGTGGGGGGGGAGGAGTGAGTGAGGGGGGGAGAGAGTGAGGAGGGGGGGGGGGTGAGGGGGAGGAGGGAGAGGAGTGAGGGGGGGAGGAGAGTGAGGGGGGGAGAGAGAGGGGAGGGTGAGAAGAGGAGGGAGTAAGTGAGAGAGTGAGTGAGGGGGGGGAGGAGAGTGAGGGGGGGGGAGAGGAGAGGGGGGGGAGAGTGTGAGGGAGGGGAGAGTGAGTGAGGGGGGGAGAGAGTAAGTGAGGGAGATAGTGAGTGAGGGGGGAGAGAGTGAGGGGGGGGAGAGAGTGAGGAGTGAGGGGAGGGGAGGGAGAGAGTGAGTGAGCGGCGGGGAGGGAGAGAGAGAGGGGGAGAGGAGAGAGTGAGGAGGGGGGGAGAGAGGGAGAGGGGGAGGGGGGAGGGAGAGTGAGGGGGAGAGTAAGCGAGGGAGATAGTGAGTGAGGGGGAAAGGTGAGGGAGAGGGGGGGAGAGTGAGTGAGGGGGAGAGTGAGTGAGGGGGGAGAGGGAGAGTGAGGGAGTGTGAGAGTGAGGGAGGGGAGAGTGAGTGAGGGAGGGGGGGGGAGAGAGAGAGTGGGGAGGGAGGGGAGTGAGGGAGGGAGTGAGTGGGGGAGAGAGGAGTGAGGGGGGAGAGTGAGTGAGGGGGGGGGGAGAGGGGAGTGAGGGGGGGAGTGAGAGGGGGGGGGAGAGTGAGTGAGGGGGAGAGTGAGTGAGGGGGAGAGTGAGGGGAGTGGGGGGGGAGTGAGGGGGGGGGGGGAGAGAGTGAGGGAGAGGAGGGGGAGAGGGGGGAGAGAGTGAGTGAGGGGGGGAGGGAGAGTGAGTGAGGGGGGAGGAGGGAGGAGAGGGAGGGAGAGGGAGTGAGGGGGAGGGGAGGGGGGAGGGAGAGAGGGGGGTGAGGGGGAGGAGAGAGAGAGAGAGAGGGGGAGAGAGAGTGAGAAGGGGGGAGAGAGTGAGGGAGGGGGAGGGGGGAGTGAGTGAGGGGGAGAGAGAGTGAGTGGAGGGGGAGAGAGTGAGTGAGGGGGAGAGGGAGTGAGTGAGGGAGGAGAGAGTGAGTGAGGGGAGAGAGTGAGTGAGGGGGGAGAGAGGAGGTGAGTGAGGGGGGAGAGAGGGAGTGAGGGGAGAGTGAGTGAGGGGGGGGGGGAGTGAGTGAGGGGGAGAGAGTGAGTGAGGGGGAGAGTGAGTGAGTGAGGGGAGAGAGTGAGTGAGGGGGGGAGGGGAGAGGTGAGTGAGGGGGAGGAGTGAGGGGGGGGGGGAGTGAGTGAGGGGGAGAGAGTGAGGGAGGGAGGAGAGAGTGAGGAGGGGGCGGGGGAGGGAGTGAGGGAGGGGGAGAGAGAGTGAGGGGGGAGAGTGCCAGTGAGGGGGAGGAGGAGGAGTGAGGGGGAGAGAGTGAGAGAGTGAGGAGAGTGAGGGGGGGGAGAGTGGTGAGAGGGGGGGGGGGAGTGAGTGAGGGGGGGGGAGAGAGTGAGGGGGGGGGGGGGAGTGAGGGGGAGAGGGTGAGAGGAGGGGGAGAGAGAGTGGGGGGGGGGGGAGTGAGTGAGGGGGGGAGAGTGAGGAGAGAGGGGAGAGTGAGGGAGGGGGAGAGAGTGAGGGGGGGGGGAGGGGAGTGGAGGGGGGGAGGAGAGTGAGGGGAGAGAGAGTGAGGGGGAGAGAGAGGAGAGGGGGAGAGTGAGTGAGGGGGGAGAGAGTGAGTGAGGGGGGAGAGGGGGAGAGAGAGTGGGGGAGGGAGTGAGGGGGGGAGAGAGTGAGGAGGGGGAGAGTGAGGAGGGGGGGAGAGAGTGAGGGGGGAGAGAGTGAGGAGGGGGGGGGTGAGTGAGGGGAGGGAGAGAGAGTGAGAGTGAGGGGAGTGAGTGAGTGAGTGAGGGGGGGAGTGAGTGAGTGAGGGGGGGGAGTGAGTGAGGGGGAGTGAGTAAGTGGGGGGGGAGAGAGAGTGAGTGAGGGGGGGGGGAGTGAGGGAGTGAGGGAGAGGGGTGAGGGGGAGGGGAGAGTGAGTGAGGGGGGAGTGAGTGAGTGAGGAGGGGGGGAGAGAGGGAGTGAGGGGGGGAGAGAGAGTGAGGGGGGAGAGAGAGGAGTGAGGGGGAGAGAGAGAGGGAGAGAGTGAGAGGGGGGAGAGAGGGAGAGGGAGAGAGTGTGATTGAGAGAGAGGGAGGGGAGGGAGAGAGAGAGTGAGGGGGGGAGAGAGAGTGGGGGAGAGGGAGAGAGTGAGTGAGTGAGGGGGAGAGAGTGAGTGAAGGGAAGAGAGTGAGGGGGGGGGAGTAAGTGAGGGAGAGAGTGAGTGAGGGAGGGAGAGAGTGAGTGGGGGGGGAGGGAGAGAGTGAGGGGGGAGGAGAGAGTAAGTGAGAGAGTGTGTGGGGGGGGGCAGAGAGTGGGGGGGGGGAGAGAGTGAGGGGGGGAGAGAGAGAGTGAGGAGGGGGGAGTGAGTGAGGGGGGGAGAGAGTGAGTGGGAGGAGAGTGAGTGAGGGGGAAGGGGGGGGGAGTGAGGGGGGGAGGAGTGAGAGAGGGGGGGCGGGAGTGAGAGAGTGAGTGAGGGGGGAGTGAGTGAGTGAGGGGGGGGAGAGAGTGAGGGGGGGAGGGAGAGAGAGGAGTGAGCGGGGGGGGGGGGAGAGTTGACGGTTTGAGGGTGAGATGAAGTGAGGTTCAGGCCGGTTCAGGCGGGGGATGGGCGGATTGATGGGCGGACGGACGGACGGACGGATGAATGGGCGGGGGGGGAGGCCGAGCCCAGGACGCGGGGAGCCCGGGTACCGCGCGCGGACTCTCACCCAGCAACAGGCCGTCAATGTGGAAGATGATGTGGGGGACGGGCCGGTAAGGTGAGCATCTCGCCGCCGCCGCCATGTTGCAGGCACTGTGAGTGACGGGCCGAGCAGCCGCAGCGCGGAGTGAAGTGAAGACTCCGGCCCCTCCCGAGCTCCACCGCAATGAATAGCGACCGGCAAATGTTTATTTTTGTTTGTTTTCAACCCTGGTGTGAAGGGAAGCATTGTTTGAGGGGGGGTGGGGGGGTTGGTGGGGGCCGGGGGTAGAGGGTGAGGAGGGGGGGGGGGGGGGGGGGGGGGGGGGGGGGGGGGGGGGGGGGGTTATGGTCGGCCATCTACGGGAGCAGCGGCAGTGGCGGGGAGACGGTTGTTGGGGGGCGGGACACCGCAGCCGTGAGTGGCAGGGCGCCCGGCCAATGACAGGGGGCAGATCACGGAGTGGGGGCGGGACACCGCAGCCGTGAGTGGCAGGGCGCCCGGCCAATGACAGGGGGCGGATCACGGAGTGGGGGCGGGACAACCCGGCAGGGGCGGGCTTTAGGCAATGAGTGACGTTGGGCAGAGCCAATGAGAGACTGGATTAGGGTGGGGCGTGTCACTCAGCAGTGAGTGACGGCGAGGCCAGCCAATGACAGGTTGAAGTCGGCTGGGGGCGGGTCTTTCTGCCTGATTGATATAGGGCCCGGCCAATGGCAGGATGGGGCGGGACCATAAGCGACGGGGCGGGACAACTGGGCGCTGAATGACAGGGAAACTGGCCAATAACAATACGGAGTATTGTGTGTGGAGGGAGCTAATAATAGTCATGTGTCCCTGATAGGACAATGAAATTCTTGCTTTGCTTCAGCACAACAGAACATAGTAGGCATTGACTACAGAACAGATCAGTGTGTCCATATACCATTGTATAAATATATACACACATGAATAAATAAACTGATAAAGTGCAAATAACAGACAGTGGTTATTCATAATCAGGGTTTTGTCCGAGCCAGGTTTAATAGCCTGATGGCTGTGGGGAAGTAGCTATTCCTGAACCTGGTTGTTGCAGTCTTCAGGCTCCTGAACCTTCTACCTGAAGGTAGCAGGGAGATGAGTGTGTGGCCGGGATGGTGTGGGTCTTTGATGATACTGCCAGCCTTTTTGAGGCAGCGACTGCGACAAATCCCCTCGATGGAAGGAAGGTCAGAGCCGATGATGGACTGGGCAATGTTTACTACTTTTTGTAGTCTTTTCCTCTCCAGGGCGCTCAAATTGCCGAATCAAGCCACGATGCAACCGGTCAGCATGCTCTCTACTGTGCACCTGTAGAGGTTAGAGAGAGTCTTCCTTGACAATCCGACTCTCCGTAATCTTCTCAGGAAGTAGAGGCGCTGATGCGCTTTTTTGATAATTGCGTTAGTGTTCTCGGACCAGGAAAGATCTTCAGAGATGTGCACGACCAGGAATTTGAAGTTCTTGACTCTTTCAACCATCGACCCATTGATATAAATGGGGCTCTGGGACCCCTCCTACTCCTTCCAAAGTCCACAATCAGTTCCTTGGTTTTGATGGTGTTGAGGGCCAGGTTATTGCGCTGGCACCATATGGACAGTTGCTCGATCTCTCTTCTGTACTCTGACTCATCCCCATCAGTGATACGCCCCACAATAGTGGTGTCGTCAGCGAACTTGATGATGGAGTTCGCACTGTGGTTCGCTACGCAGTCATGGGTATAGAGTGAGTACAGCAGGGGGCTGAGCACGCAGCCCTGAGGTGCTCCCGTGCTGATTGTTATCGAGGCTGACACATTTCCACCAATACGAACAGACTGTGGTCTGTGGACGAGGAAGTCGAGGATCCAGTTGCAGAGGGATGCACAGAGACCCAGTTCTGCGAGTTTGGTAACCAGTTTGGAGGGGATGATTGTGTTAAATGCCGAGCTGTACAGAATTCAATACAAAACACAATATGAGGCAATTCAAGCACTGATGAAAAGGGAGGGGGACATGGGGCTAAGGATAGGCAGAGGTGAAGAGATGGGTCTTGAGACGGGACTGGAAGATGGTGAGGGACACGGAATTGCGGATCAGTTGGGGGAGGGAGTTCCAGAGCCCTGGAGAAGGCTCTGTCCCCAAAACTGCGGAGGTTGGACTTGTGGATGGAGAGGAGACCGGCTGATGTGGATCTGAGGGACCGTGAGGGTTGGTAGGGGGAAGAGGAGGTCAGTGAGATATGGGGGGGGGGGCAGATGGTGGAGGGCTTTGTAGGTGAGGTAGACAAAAATTCTGGAGAAACTCAGCGGATGCAGCAACATCTCTGGAGCGAAGGAAATAGGCAACGTTTCGGGCCGAAGGGAGGGCCTGGATCAAGGAGTGACGAATCACAGCCAATGACTGGGAGGAGTGGGGGCGGGATGTTGAGAGGGACGCGAGAACGGGACATAGAAACATAGTTGGCCATTCGGCCCTTCAAGTTCAAGTTCAAGTGAGTTTATTGTCATGTGTCCCTGTATAGGACAATGAAATTCTTGCTTTGCTTCAGCACACAGAACATAGTAGGCATTGACTACAAAACAGGTCAGTGTGTCCATATACCATGATCTATTGCATCCGCTGCTCTAGATATCAGCAGATGTCAGCAGATCTAGATCGGTGAGACCAAGCGGAGGTTGGGCAATCGTTTCGCCGAACACGTCGGGAGACCAAGCTGACCTCCCGGTGGCTCAGCACTTACTCCCCCTCCCACTCCTCTCTATCATGGGTCTCCTCCATGGCCACAGCGAGCATCACCGGAAATTGGAGGAACAGCACCTTATATTCCGCTTGGGGAGTCTGCATCCTGGGGGCATGAACATCGAATTCTCCCAATTTTGTTGGTCCTTGCTATCTCCTCCCCTACCTCAGTCCCCCTGCTGTCTCCTCCCATCACCCAGCCTTTGGGCTCCTCCTCCTTTTTCCTTTCTTGTCCCCGCCCCCCCCGCGATCAGTCTGAAGAAGGGTTTCGGCCCGAAACGTTGCCTATTTCCTTCGCTCCATAGATGCTGCTGCACCCGCTGAGTTTCTCCAGCTTTTTTGTGTACCTACCATGATATAAATATATTCACACATGAATAAATAAACTGATGGAGTGCAAATAACAGAAAATGGTTATTAATAATCAGAGTTTTGTCCGAGCCAGGTTTAATAGCCTGATGGCTCTGGGGAAGTAGCTGTTCCTGAGCCTGGTCATTGCAGCCAGCACCGCCATTCAATGTTCCTGCATTCTCCCCATATCCCTTGATTCCTTTAGCCCTGAGCTAACTCTCTCTTGTAAACATCCTGAGAACCGGCCTCCACTGCCTTCTGAGGCGGAGAATTCCACAGATTCACAACTCTCTGCGTGAAAAAGTTTTTCCTCATCTCAGTCCTTATTTCTTCTTGGTTTCTTAAACTGTGCCACCTGGTTCTGGACTCCCCCAACATCGGGAACATGTTTCCTGCCTCTAGCGTGTAGAAACCCTTGAACATTTTATATGGTTCTTTTATAGCCCTCTCATCCTTTTCAATTCCTGGTCGGGGGCGGGGCCATGGTGCAGGGAGGGGCGGGGCCATGGGACAGGGAGGGGCGGGGCCATGGTGCAGGGAGGGGCGGGGCCATGGGACAGGGAGGGGCGGGGCCATGGGGCAGCGAGGGGCGGGGCCATGGGACAGGGAGGGGCGGGGCCATGGAGCAGGGAGGGGCGGGGCCATGGGGCAGGGAGGGGCGGGGCCATGGGGCAGCGATGGGCGGGGCCAGGGGACAGAGAGGGGCGGGGCCATGGGGCAGAGGGCGGGGGCCATGGGGCAGGGAGGGGCGGGGCCATGGGGCAGGGAGGGGCGGGGCCATTGGGCGGGGAGGGGCGGGGCCATGGGGCAGGGAGGGGCGGGGCCATGGGGCGGGGAGGGGCGGGGCCATGGGGCAGGGAGGGGCGGGGCCATGGGGCCGGGAGGGGCGGGGCCATGGGACAGGGAGGGGCGGGGCCATGGGACAGGGAGGGGCGGGGCCATGGGGGGCAGGGAGGGGGGGGGGGGCCATGGGGCCGGGAGGGGCGGGGCCATGGGGCCGGGAGGGGCGGGGCCATGGGGCAGGGAGGGGCGGGGCCATGGGACAGGGAGGGGCGGGGCCATGGGGCAGGGAGGGGCGGGACAGTGAGCGAAAGGGGGGGTGACCCTGGGAAGGGCGGGTCATATGCGGTGAAGGGGCGTGGCTCATAACGGGAGGGGCGGGGCCTACAGGCAGGGGGGGCGGGGGGGGAACTGGCGGGGCGATGTTCAGGGCAGGGGGCGGGGCCATAGGTCAGTGAGTGGCAGGAGGGGTTGGGGTTGGGAGGTTCGTTGCTTGAGGGCGGGGCCATGATGCAGGGAGGGGGGGCGGGATCTAGAGGCGGGGGCGGGGCCGTGACAGGGGTGGGCGGGGCCTAGAGGCGGGGCGGGGCCATGCGGCAGGGTAGGGGGGGTGGGGACTAGGTCAGTGAGTGGCAGGAGAGGGTGGGGGAGGGAGATTCGTTGCTTGAGGGCGGGGCCATGATGCAGGGAGGGGGGGGGATCTAGAGGAGGGGCGGGGCCTAGAGGCGGTGAGGGGCGGGGCCATGGGGCAGGGAGGGGGGGGGGCGGGATGGTAGCGGCGGGGCGGGGCCACAGCGCGGGTAGTGGGCGGGGGACTAGAGGCGGGGCGGGGCGGGGGGCTAGCGGCGGGGCGGGGCCATGGCGCGGGGAGTGGCGGGGACTAGCTCAGTGAGTGGCAGGAGGGGGGTGGGGGTGGTCGTTGCTCGGCGGCGGGGGCCATGGTTGGGGGCGGGGCGGGGGGGGAGGTGAGCGGGATGGGGCGGCCGGACGGTGGGGGCGAGTCCGCTGGCGGGGAGAGCGGCGGTGAGAGGGGAAGGCGGCCATGGGTAGGTATGTGTGGTTGGGGGGGGGGGTTTGTGACAGCTGTGCCAGTGGGGGGTAGGGGGTGGCTGTGGAAGGGGTGGGGCCTATTCCAGTGAGTGTGGGGGGGGGCTAGCTGTGCCACCTGTGGGGGCAGGCCAGGCCCAGGCCAGGCCAGGTATAAAGGTGTACCTCCCCGCCCCAAGGTGTGCACATCCAGGCTGCAGCTGGTTACAGGTGACATTCATCTCGTATTCGACTCCAATTCGTATATTATCATCTACTATGAGAGTTCTACTCTTACTCTGTCCTCCCCTCCCCTCCCCCCCCCCACCAACCTCCCCTCCCCCTCCCCCCTCCCCCTCCAAACCTCCCCCTATTCCAGTGAACCTGTGCCAGTGTGGGGCAACTCCCCCTCCCCAGGTATACAACCTCCCCCTCCCCTCCACATCCAGGCTCCAGCCTCCCCCTACCTTCCCCTCCAAACTCCCCCGTAAACCTCCCCCCTCCAACCTCCTTCTACTCTCCAACCCCCTCCCCCTCCCCTCCCCCCAACCTCCCCCTCCCCTCTCCCCCTCCCCTCCCCCTCCCCCTCCCCCTCCCCTCCCCCTCCCCCTCCCCCTCCCCCCTCCCCCTCCCCTCCCCTCCCCCTCCAACCTCCCCTCCACCTCCACCCTCAATGAAATGATTATTTGCAGCCCCAGGGACTCATCCAGTGACATGTGAAGCTGTCACCCCCGCTACTGGCTTTTGTATCATTTATGAAGGGGAGAACATCTAATTTATAAATTAGTTGTGTAGGAAGGAACTGCAGGTGCTAGTTTTCACCGAGGATGAACACAAAAAGCTGGAAAAACTCAGCGGGACAGGCAGCAACTCTGTAGAGAAGGAATGGGTGACATTTCAGGGTCGAGACCCTTCTCAGATTGATGTCAGGGGAGTGAGCGGGACAGAGATAGAATGTAGTCGGAGACAGTAAGACTAGTGGGAGGGGATGGAGAGGGAAAGCAAGGGCTATCAAGAAGAAGTAATGTTCATACCGCTGGGGTGTAAACCGCCCAAGCGAAATATGAAGTGCTGTGTGTACCTCCATGTTGCGCTGGGCCTCACTCTGACAAT
Source organism: Leucoraja erinaceus (assembly GCF_028641065.1). Lineage (NCBI taxonomy): Eukaryota > Metazoa > Chordata > Chondrichthyes > Rajiformes > Rajidae > Leucoraja > Leucoraja erinaceus. The sequence continues at coordinate 350,212 of NC_073421.1, forward strand.
GGAGGAGGCCCAGGACAGAAAGATCAGGGTGGGAGTAAAAACGCTGAGCAGCCGGGAGATCACGTAGGTCTGCGCAGACCGAGCGGAGGTGTTCAGCGAAATGATCGCCGATGCTGCGCTTGGTCTCGCCGATATACAGGAGTCCACACCTGAAACAGCGGACTGGTACGAGGTTACCGGAGTGGCATCACGGATAGATAGAGTGGCCAAAAAGGTCCTTGGGACATTGGCCTTCATTGATCAGGGTATTGAGTATAGAAATTGGGACATTATGTTTCATTTGTACAAGATGTTGGTGAGGCTGCATTTGGAGTACTGTAGATAGACACAAAATGCTGGAACAACTCAGCGGGACAGGCAGCATCTCTGGGGAGAAGGAATGGGTGACGTTTCAGGTTGAGACCCTTCTTCAGACGCAGACTGGAGTACCGTGTTTTAGTCACCCTGCTGGAGAACGGATGTCATTAAGCTGGAAAGGATGCAGAGAAGGTTTAATAATAAGTTTAAGTTTATTGGCCAAGTATTCACATACAGTGAGTTTGCCTTGGTGCTTCGCCCGCAAGTGACAACATGACATACAATGACAGTTAGGAATGACACATAAAACATTAAACATTACAAGGATGTTGCCAGGACTCAAGGGTCTGTGCTATAGGGAAAGGTTGAGCAGGCTAGGACTTTATTCCTTGGAACGCAGGACACTATGGGGTGATCTTACAGAGGTGGAAAAATCGCGAGGGACCTCCAGAAAATAACCTAAAGCGAAACAATTTACCCCGACAGAAAATTATGAACCAGAGGACATAAATTTAAGGTGAGAGAGGAAAGATCGGATCCTGAGGAGCAACTTGTTCACTCAGAGGGTGATATGGAACCAGCTGCCAGATGAGCTAGTAGAGACATGCACAATAAGACGATTTAAAAGTCATTTATGCAAGTAGATGGATAGCAAGTGGATAGGGCTATGGGTCAAAAGTGAACAAATGAATGAATTATTGAATTATATTTTATTGTCACATGTGATGAGCAATCAACTACAGTTCGCATACCGCCACAACAGGTCAACGGAGGATGCAATTTCACTGGCTCTACTCCGCATTGGACCACTTGAACAATAAAAACACCTACGTCAGGCTGTTGTTTATAGACTACAGCTCGTCGTTTAATACTCGTTGCATCGTGGCCTGGTTCGGCAACTTGAACGTCCAGGAGCGGAAAAGACTACAAAACGTTGTGACCGCTGCCCAGTCCATCACCGGCTTTGACCTCCCCACCATCGAAGGGATCTATCATAGTCACTGCCTCAAAAAGGCAGCCAAAATCATCAAAGACCCACACCATCCTGGCCACACACTCATCTCACCATTACCATCAGAAACAAGATATAGGAGCCTGAAAACTGTAACGTCCAGGTTCAGGAACAGCTTCTTCCCTACAGCCATCAGGCAATTGAACACAATGAATAAGCTCTGAACTGCAAAAGACTATATTATTATTTGTTATTTGCACTATATTTGTTATTTATTGAACTTTTTCTTTCCCCACAACGCCCCCCCCCCCCCCCCCCCCCCCCCCCCCCCCGTTATGTACAATGTTTACATATCCACATATTGTGTTGTGCTGCAGCAAGTAACAATTTCATTGTCCCGTCCGGGACATATGACAATAAAACACTCTTGACTCTTGAGTCACAGTGATATTCTTTGTTTTGCGTACTCAAGGTTTGGCAGTCGGCACGGTGGCGCAGTGGTAGAGCTACTGCTTCGGTCGACCCCGACCAAGGGTGCTGTCTGTTTGGAGTTTGTACGTTCTCCCCATGACCTGTGTGGATCTTTGTTTTCATCCCACACTTCAAAGACGTACAGGTTTGTAGGTTAATTGGCTTTGGTATCAATGTAAAATAAAATTGTCCCTAATGTACGATGGGTAGTGATAATGTGCAGGGATCACTGGTCGACCCAGACTCAGTGGACCGAAGGGCCTGTTTTCACACTGTATCTCCAAAACAAAATAAAAGCGAAAACTAAAACAAGGTATGCAAAGAGTTGCCACAGAAAGGGCGTTGACAAAGGTACAAGTATGCCATTTTAACACAAACCATCTTCAACAGACACTAGATTAGATGGACTACACTTCTTCCCACCCTGCTTCCTGTAAGGACTCTTTCCCCATCTCCCAATTCCCCAGTCTACGCCGCATCTGCACCCAGGATGAGGTGTTCCAAACCAGGGCATCGGAGATGACCTCATTCTTTAGGGAACGGGAGTTCCACTCTTCGACTATAGATGAGGCTCTCACCAGTGTCACCTCTATATCCCGTAGCTCCGCTCTCACTCCCCATGCCCCCCACTCGTAACAAGGACAGAGTCCCCCTTGTCCTCGCCTTCCACCCTATCAGACATCACATACAACAGATAATCCTCCGACATCTCCAACGGGTTCCCACCACTGGCCACATCTTCTCATCCCCTCCCCTTTCGGCTTTCCGCAGAGACTGCTCCCTCCGTAACTCCCTAGTCAATTCCTCCCTTCCCACCCACCTGCACCTCCTCCAACCTCATCTATTGCATCCGCTGTTCTTGGTGTCAGCTGCTCTACATCGGTGAGACCAAGCGTAGGCTTGGCGATCGCTTCACCCAACTCCTCCTCTCAGTTCGTATTAACCAACCTGATCTCCCGGGGCTCTGCACTTCAACTTCCCCTCCCATTCCGAATCCGACCTTTCTGTCCTGGGCCTCCTCCATGGCCAAAGTGAGTCCCACCGCAAATTGGAGGAGCAGCACCTCATATTTTGCTTGGGTAGTTTACACCCCAATTTCAATTTCAGGTAGTCCTTGTTTTCTCCCTCCATCCTCTCCCCTTCCCAGCTCTCCCAGAGCCCACTGTCTCCGCCTCTTCCTTCTTTCCTCCACATTAGTCTGAAGAAGGGTCTCGAGCCGCAACATCACGTCTTCCTTCGCTCCATAGATGCTGCCTCACCCGCTGAGTTTCTCCAGCATTTTTGTCTACCCTAGATTAGATGAGGCATCTTGATTGGTATGGACGAGTTTGGCTAACGGGCCCATTTCCGGTCTGAATGACTCTACCTCTAACTGTGGTGTAAGAATGTGCACATGCAGCGATCTAAGATATTGGTAGCTGCACTACGGCCAGCCCCTTTGTAGAATAGCAAAATATAGCCCTGTGCATGAGTTAGTGGGAACTGATATAATAGATGTAGTTAAGCCAGAGAGGGTTCAGAAAACAATGATGCAGATGGTAGAGTTACTGTCTCACAGTGCCAGAGACCCTTATTCAATCCTGACTTCTTGCTGGCTGCGTGGAGTTTGCATGTTCTCCCTGCGACCCCGTGTAAATTGCCGCTAGTGTGTAGGGAGTGGATGAGAAAGTGGGATAAAGTGGAACTAGTGAAACGGGCCCTACAGTCCACGTCAACCATCGAACACTCATTCACACTAGTTCTATATAATCCCTCTGTACCTTCCTTCCACAGCCTATATACCAGGGGGTAATGTACAGAGGTCAATTAACCTACAAACCCGTACGTTTTGGGGATGTGGAAGGATACAGGAACTCATGCAGCCACGCTGAGAATGTACAAACTCCACACAGAGAGCACCTGCGGTCTGGATCAGACCAGGGGCACTTCTAATACAGAATTAACTTTCTATCAAGTAACCTTGCTAACTTTACTTTTATCATTTACATTTCAGCAACATGAATATCTTGGCAGTGTTTCTGCTCCTCCATTTGGCACAAACAATTCTCGGCCAAGGTGCAGATCAGCGGCCCAACTATGTAATTTTCATGGCCGATGATCTCGGTATTGGAGACCTAGGATGTTACGGAAACACAACTCTCAGGTTTGAAGATCACTGTGTGTGCACGTGTGTGTATGCGTGTGTAAGGGGTATTGGTAAAGCTTCACACAGCCCTTGTATGCATGAGGGATATTGGCAAGGACATAAAGTGCTTGGGTAACTCAGCGGATGTGGGCAGCATCCCTGGAGAACATGGATGGCCGATGTGTGTAGGAAGGAACTGCAGATCCTGGTTCACACCAAAGCAGGCACGTGCCGTCAGGGTAGACAAGGTAGGCACTGCCTACCCTGACGAAATAATAAAATGGTAATTATTAAATATAAATAGTAAAGGCATGGGAGAATAATGCCTACCTAAGAGATTGATCTATTAGGTAGGCATAATTCTCGGTGCCTTTCATCCGCAGTACATGTAACACGCGAAGGTCTGTGCAGCTGACGTGCCGTTGATGCTGCTTCAAGCCATCAATTTCCAGGGGACTGAAGGCAGCTGAAATTCTGCCTTTGCAGTAATGCACATGCACAGCGCAAGTTTCTTGGTGGGTTTTTCAAACGTGGATTGTCATTATCTTAAGAGTATCTTAAGAAACAAAGATAGAAGAAAGGAGTTTGTGTGCAAATGATGTGGTAAGTACTTTTCTTTGAGCTATATGTTTTTAAATACCGTATTTCCCGGTAATGAAGACGCTATTTTTTACCCAAAAATAAGACACAAAAATTTACATGTGTCTTGGAAGCCGAAGTTGGAAGGTTGTTAGTCAAGAAAGATAGACTTGGCTATCCCTCAGTACAGCAACATCAAGAACAAAGTTGTTTTATTGAGGGATAGCCAAGTCCAAGTGAGGAAAAAACATTTTTCACACACAGAGTGGTGAATCTCTGGAATTCTCTGCCACAGAAGGTAGCTGAGGCCAGTTCTTTGGCTATATTTAAGAGGGAGTTAGATGTGGCCCTTGTGGCTAAAGGGATCAGGGGGTATGGAGAGAAGGCAGGTACAGGATACTGAGTTGGATGATCATATTGAATGGCGATGCAGGCTCGAAGGGCCGAATGGCCTACTCCTGCACCTATTTTCTATGTCAATGTTTCTATCCCTCATTACTGGCAGCTGGTGGGAAGCGGCTGTAAAACGACAGCGCCGCTGGGGAGGTGAGAGTTCCTTTCACAGCGTGTGGGGTGTCTGGCCCGGGGTAAAGTTGCGGGGAGGGCAGGAGCGTTGAGAAGGAGGGGGTCTGGAATCATGCCAGCAACTCACTTGCCGCTATGCTCCAGGCACGGAGCCACCGCATTGTGGCCGGGGGGAGAAGTAGCTTGGGTGGCTGCGAGCGGCCGCTGGGACCACCTCAGCTCCTTCTGCCAGCCCCTGCTCACCTCTGGCAGTGCTCTCTGTCTGAAAACCTCTCACCTGCCGCTCGCCGGCCTCACTCATGTCAGCCGCTTCCTGCAAATCCTTAAATTCCGACAGTGCAATCAAGAGACCAATTGAGGTTCCTCGGCTGTCGGAATTTAAGGATTTGCGGGAAGCGGCTGACATGAGCGAAGCCGGTTAGCGGCAGGTGAGAGATGTTCAGACGGAGAGCACTGCCAGACAGAAGGCACTGAGGTGTCAGCCAGTTCTGCTGTCTGGTCCCGAGACCGCTCGCAGCCACCCGAGCTGCTTCCCTCCCCGGCCACAATGCGGTGGCTCTGTGTCTGGAGTGCCGCGGCAGCGGTGAGTGAGTTACTGGCATGATCGCCGACCTCCTCCTTCTCAATGCTCCTGCCCCCCCCCCCCACAACTTTACCCCGGGCCAGACTCCCCACACGTTGAACTCTCCCTTGAACAAATAATGTCATTCAATAAGATCACAACTGATTCAACTTGTCCCGGTGTGCTCCTGTTTTTCCCACCATGTCTCCACCTGCCGTCGCCCTCCATCCCCGCCCATTCAGTAATTCAGAATGAAGGAGATTTGGAAGCCATGGGCAAATTGCTTTCTTTATTTTTTTGAATGTGAGAAATTCTATGTCCCACCAGCCTTCTTTCAAGATTTAGCAACTCAAAATGGGGGTGCATCTTCGACGCGGGTGCGTTTACATTGCCAGGAAATACGGTACTTTATTAAGAGATTTGACTTTTGAAAACTTTATAAAAGTTGACTGACAGCTTCCGGAGTGAACAATGTCGCATGCGCGGTTTAAGATTTTTTAACAGCTGACTGACTGCCTACCCTGAGTAATTACTCACGGCACGTGCCTGCACTGAAGGTGGACACAAAATGCTGGGAGTAGCGAAACCGGCAGCATGTCTGGAGAAAAGGAATGGGTGATGTTTCGGGTCGAGACCCTTCTTCAGACAGAGAGTCAGAGGAGAGGGAGTCAAGAGATATGGAAGGGTCTCCATGGATGGGTGATGTTTTTCGGGTCCAACCGCTTCTTCAGTGCATCGTTTCTCGGTTTAACACCCCTACCTCTTTGGGTAGCGAATGAGGACACGCTTGTGTCGAATAATGACTTGGAATCTTCTCAGTTAGACTTGAAGCCACCGTCTGCTGTTGCAGTGGTATCAGTGCTGCAACCGAACCATAACTGGGGGCGGCACGCTGGTGTCTCACAGCACCAGTAATCGGGTCCGATCCTGATCCTGACTATGGATGCTGTCTGTACGGAGTTTGTATCTTCTCCCCATGACCAATGTGGGTTTTCTCCGCCGGTTTCCTCCCACGTTCCAAAGACGTACATGTTTGCAGGTTAATTCGCTTGGTAAAATTGTAAATTGTCCCTAGTGCAGCGTAGGTTGACGAGATTGATCCCTGGGATGGCGGGACTGTCATATGAGGAAAGATTGAAAAGACTAGGCTTGTATTCACTGGAGTTTAGAGGGATGAGGGGATATCTTTTAGAAACATATAAAATGATAAAAGGACTGGGCAAGCTAGATGCAGGAAAAATATTCCTAATGTTGGGCGAGTCCAGAACCAGGGGACTCGGCTTTAGAATAAAGGGGAGGTCATTTAAGACTGAGGTGAGAAAAAAATTTTCACCCAGAGATTTATGGAATTCCCTGCCACAGAGGGCCGTTGAGGCCAAGTCACTGGATGGATTTAAGAGCGAGTTAGATAGAATTCTAGGGGCTAGTGGGGTCAAGGGATATGGGGAGTAGGCAGGCACGTGTTACTGATTGGGGACGATCAGCCATGATCACAATGAATGGCGGTGCTGGCTCGAAGGGCCGAATGCCCTCCTCCTGCACCTATTGTCTATGTTTCTATGTCTATCCATGTCCCTACTGTGCGTAGGATCGTGTTAGTGTGCGGGGATCTCTTGTCGGTGCGGTCTCGGTGAGCCAAAAGACTTGTTTCCGTGATGTGTCTTGAAACTAATCTAAACTGTGGGTACCATTAGGTGGGATTATTCTGTGTCGATCAGATCTGAAAGTGCGGCGCAGCTGAAGGAGTGGGTGAGAAAATATGATAACATAGAATTAGTGTATACAGGAGATCGATGGTCGGCGTAAACTAGGCTTGCCAACTTTCTCACAAGGGACAAAAGGTCAAAATATGGGACAAGTTCCCAACGGCAATTCGTTGACCGACTCGGCCGTGGCTGAGTGCACATGAAGCCCAGTTGGCGGGCCAGCTAAGGAGTTTTGGCCCGTGCGCAAAGTCCAGCGCCCCGTCCCACTCATGAACCGATGATCGGCCGTGAGAAGGAGGGGTGGCGGTGGTGTCGGCGGTAAGCGAAGGCACGAAGGTCGGACAGCTGGCCAGGCTGCCGACTGACGGGCCACGGGCGAGGCGCTGCTGCTGCTGCTGCTGCTGCTGCACTCCATGGGCTGCACTACGTCGGGACGGGTGAGGCGGGGGCCGGACACGGCACTCTGACCCGACAGTCCCTTCGACCTGAGTAGTAGCGGTCAAATACAGGACAAGGGCGGTGCCCGTACGGGACAAACCAATTTAGCCCAATATACGGGATGTCCCGGCTAATACGGGACCGTTGGCAACCCTAGCGTAGACTCAGTAGGCCAAAGTGCCTGTTTCCATGCTGTGTGCATGTACTCCACCACGCATGCTTCCTGAAGTCAATAACTAACTCCTTCATCTTGCTGACGTTGTTAGAGATGGCCTTTACCTCTCTCTCATTAACGCTGAGGCTTTGGGGTTGGAAAGTATGATGGTCACACCCAATAGAACCTGTGCATGGTGATACTCAGAACGTCTAGAATTAGCCAGAGCAAAGCAAAAAGGACAAATATTTTTATTCATTTCTGGCATTTATTTTTTGGTTGTTCTACCTTGTAGCATATTTTATTGCACAAGATGCTGGAGTAACTCAGCGGGTGAGGCAACGTCTCTGGAGAGAAGGAATGGGCGACGTTTCAGGTCGAGACCCTTCTTCAGACTGAGTCACTCCAGCATTTTGTGTCGACCTTCGATTTAAACCAGCATCTGCAGTTCTTTCTTACATATTTTATTGCAACTATATTTGCATTACACTTCAAGATGAAAGTGTAGTCGTACTCAAGCTGCTGTAGAAATGTGGATAAACATGCAACATTGCTGATAGTGTCAGTGGGAGGAACTTAGTAAATTGGCATGAAAGCTATAATTTAGTCTGAGCCAACTGGTTTGGTCAGATTCTTAAGCCTCTGACTTTAACATGATTCTCCCGCTCGGTTCGCATTAACCAACCTGATCGCCCGGTGGCTCAGCGACATAGCTTCATAAGTGTCCGGGGGGGGTGGTGATTGGCCCCTCCCATTCCCAATCTGACCTTTCTGTCCTGGGCCTCCTCCCCCTCCCATTCCCAATCTGACCTCTCTGTCCTGGGCCTCCATGGCCAGAGTGAGGCCCACCGCAAATTGGAGGAGCAGCACCTCATATTCCGCTTGGGTGAGTTTACACCCTAGTGATATGAACATTGACTTCTCCAATTTCAGGTAGTCCCTGCTTTCTCCCTCCTTCCCCTCCACTCCCCAGCTCTCCCACAGCCCACTGTCTCTGCCTCTTCCTTTCTTCTTCCTGCCCCCCCTCCACCCCCACATCAGTCTGAAGAAGGGTCTCGACCCGAAACTTCACCTATACCTTCGCTCCATAGATGCTGCCTCACCCGCTGAGTTTCTCCAGCATTTTTGTCTACTTTCGATTTTTCCAGCATCTGCAGTTCTGTTTTCTGCTTTCCAAACCCCCACTCCCTTATCTCTTCTATGGCCGTTCCGTCACTCTACATCTCAAGATGCAACGAGACCTGGGTGTGCTTGTACATCAGTCACTGAAAGTAAGCATGCGGGTACAGCAGGCATGTGTAGAAAGCTAATGGCATGTTGGCCTTCAGTGCAAGAGGATTTGAGTTCAGGAGCAAGGGGGTCCTACTGCAGTTGTACAAGGCCCTGGTGAGACTGCACCTGGAGTATTGTGTGCAATTTTGGTCTCCTAATTTGAGGAAGGGCATTATTGCTATTGAGGGAGTGCAGCCTAGGTTCACCAGGTTAATTCCCGGGATGGCAGGACTGACATATGATGAAAGACTGGGCTTGTATTCACTGGAATTTAGAAGGATGAGAGGAGATCTTATAGAAACATATATAATTCTTAAAGGACTAGACAGGCAAGATGCAGGAAAAATGTTCCCGATGGCGAGGGAGTCCAGAACAGTTTAAGAATAATGGGTAGGCCATTTAGGACTGAGATGAGGAAAAACTTTTCCACTCAGAGAGGTGTGAATCTGTGGAATTCTCTGCCAAAGAAGGCAGTGGAGGCCAATTCACTGGATGTTTTCAAGAGAGAGGGCTCTTAGGGCTAAAGAAATCATGGGATATGGGTAAAAAGGAGGAACGGGGTACTGATTTTAGATGATCAACCATGACTATATTAAAGGATGGTGCTGACTCGAAGGGCCGAATTGCCTACTCCTGCTCCTGTTTTTCTATGTTTCTGTCCCCCACAAGGAAGGCCTTAAAGCGCTCCGTTTCTTCCTCGGCCCCAGAACCTGCCAATTTCCCTCTACCAACATTCTCCTCTGCCGAGCGGAGCTGGTCCTCACCCTTAACATGGTCTCTTTTGGCTCCTCCCATTTCCTCCAAATCAAAGGAGTAGCTAGGGGCTCTCGCATGGGGATACGTTGAACAATCCGTGTTCCAGGCGTACACTGGCCCTATCCCCGAACTCTTTATCTCCGTTACAATGACAACTGCATTGGTGCTGCCTCCGGGCACCCATGCAGAACGCATGGACTTCATTAACTTCACCACCAATTTCCATCCTGCACTCAAAATCAGTTGGACCATCTCCGACACCTCCCTTCCCTTTCTTGATCTCACCCCCTCCATCACAGATAGACTATCGACCGATGTATATTACAAAACTACTGACTCCCACAACAGTGTCGACTGCACTTCTTCCCGCCCTGCTTCCTGGAAAGACTCTATCCCCCTACTCCCAATTCCTCCGTCTACGCCGCATCTGCGTCCAAGATGAAGTGTTCCATACTAGGACATCCGAGATGTCCTCATTCTTTAGGCTATGGGAGTTCCCCTCTCCCATCATAAATGAGGCCCTCACACGTGTCTCTTCGGTACCCCACAGCTCCGCCCTTTCTCCCTCTCCCCCTAGTCACAACAGAGACAGACTCCCACTAGTCCTCGCCTTCCGCCCCATCAGCCATCGCATACAACACGTAATCCTTCGACGTTTTCGCCACCTCCAATGGGATTCCCACCATGTCGCATCTTCCCATCTCCACCCGTTTCCGCCTTCCGCATAGGCCGTTCCCTCCGCAACTCCCTGGTTAACTCATCCCTTCCCACCCAAACCACCTTCTCCCCAGGTACATTACCCTGCAACCACAGGAGATGCAACACCTGTCCCTATACCTCCTCCATCGACTCTGTCCAGGAATCCCGACAGTCCTTTCAGGTTAGGCAGAGGTTCACTTGCACCTCCTCCAACCTCATCTATTGTATCTGTTGTTCTAGATGTGGACTCCTATACATCAGCAAGACCAAACGCAGACTGGGCAATCGTTTCGCATAACACCTTTGCTCAGCCCGCCTGAACCTACCTGATCTCACGGTTGCTGGACACTTTAATTCCCTTCCCTTTCCCATTGATCTTTCTGTCCTAGGCTTCCTCCACTGTATATCTCTCGTTTTCCTTTCCCGTGACTGAAGAAGGGTCTCGACCTGAAAAGTCACCCATTCCTTCTCTCCAGAGATACTGCCTGTCCCGTTGAGTTACTCCAGCATCTTGTGTCCACCTTCGGTTTAAACCAGCATCTGCAGTTCCTTCCCACATATTTCCTATGTGTAATGTTTTACAAATTGTGACCCAAATCCCACAAAACAAAACAACAATATTCCTCTTTGAAGAAGTAAATAGCAGGACAGACAGTGGATGATGTTTCCCTAGATTTTCAGAAAGCCTTTGATGAGGTGCCACACGGGAGGCTGCTGAGGAAGATGAGAGCCCATACTATCAAATGGGCAGATACTAGCGTGGATAGTAGGTTGGCTGGATTGCAGAAGACAGAGTGGCAACAAAGGGGGCCTTTTCCGGTTGGCTGCAAGTGACTAACAGAGATCCGCAGAGGTCGATGCTGGGGTCACTGGTCTTCACGTTGTATATTAATAATTTGGATGAAGGGATTGAAGGTTTTGTGGCCAAATTTGCAGATGATACGAAAATAGGTGGAGGGGCAGGTAGTGTAGAGAAAGCAGGGACTCTGCAGAAAGACTTGGACAGGTTGGGAGAGTGCAGTCAAGTGGCTGATGGAATATAGTGTAGCAGAGTCGTGCGTTTTGATAGTAGGAATAAAGACGTAGACAGCACCTGTAGTCGGGATCAAACCCGGGTCTCAGACATTGTAAAGCAGCAACTCTACCGCTGCGCCACTGAGACGGCCTCTTGTTGAGCGGTGCAAAATTAAATTCAGCCATGATTAGAATGGGTGTCGAGGGCTATGGGGAGAAGGCAGGAAAATGGGATTAGGAGATAGATATCAACCATGATTCAATGATGGAGTAGACTCGATGGGCCGAATGGCCTAATTCTGTTTCTATATCTTATGAATTAGTGAATCTTCAACAGTACTTTCCTCTCCTGTTGCAGGACCCCTCATATTGACAGCCTGGCACATGATGGAGTGTTGTTGACCCAACACATTGCTGCTGCGTCACTCTGTACCCCGAGCAGAGCTGCCTTTCTGACGGGCAGATATCCAGTCAGGTCAGGTAAGTGCGTGTACCTGGGCCACACGTCTGGCGTTGGAGAGGCTCCAGAGGAGGTTTACGAGATGGAACCCGGCTGGGGATGCCTGGGTTAATGTATGATGTGCGTTTGACGGCACTGGGCCTGCACTTGCTGGAGTTTAGAAGGATGATGTGCACCTGTAGACGTTCGATAGAGTCCACCTTGACAAACCGACTCCGTAAGCTTCTCAAGTTGTAGAGGCGCTGACGTGCCTTTTTTATAATTGCATCAGTGTGCTGGAACCAGGAAAGATCTACGGAAATATGCACACACAGGAATTTGAAGTTTTTGACCCTTTGACCAGAGGGCACTGCCTCAGAATAAAAGGACGTACCTTTAGAAAGAAGATGAGGAGCAATTTCTTTAGTCAGAGGGTGGTAAATCGCCACATATTGTGATGGAAGCCAAGTCATTGGGAATTTCTAAAGCGGAAATTGATAGATTTTTGATTTGTAAGGGTGTCAAGGGTTATGGGGATGAAGGAGAGAATTGGGGTTGAGAGGGAAAGATAGATCAGACATGATTGAGTGGCTTATGAATGTGCAACTCGGGGTAATGCAGAATTTAAGGGACTCGGGGGAATTGCTGTCTGGTGGTGAACTGTTGGAAACATTGGGCCAATTAGTGTTTGTGTTATAGATACAACATGGAAACAGGCCCTTTGGCCCACTGAGTCCACGCTGCCCATCAACAACTTGTACACTAGTTTCTTATTATCCCACTTTCTATAGTCGCCATGGCATGGAAAGGCTAAGGACCATATATGGGTGCATGGGATTAATGGTAGAGTGTGCTGAATGGCCTGTTTCTGTATAGAAAGGAACTGCATCACTAGTGGTTTACACTAAAGACAAACACAATAAGCTGGAGTAACTCAGCGGGTCAGATAGAGCCTGGGCAGAGTAGATGTGGAGAGGATGTTTCCACTAGTGGGAGAGTCCAGGACCAGAGGTCACAGCCTCAGAATGAAAGGACGTTTCTTTAGGAAGGAGATGAGGAGGAATTTCTTTAGTGGAATTCATTGCCACAGATGGTTGCTGAGGCCGTCAATGCATATTTTGAAGGCAAAGATAGATAGGTTCTTGATTAGTACGGGCGTCAGGGGTTATGCGGTGAAGGCAGGAGAATGGGGTTAGGAGGGAGAGATAGATCAGCCATGATTGAATGGCGGAGTAGACTTAGAAACATAGAAATTAGGTGCAGGGTAGGCCATGCGGCCCTTCGAGCCTGACTCCATTCAATATGCTGTCATGGCTGATCATCCAACTCAGGCCAATTAGTGCCTTTGTCTCCATACCCTCTGATCCCCTTAGCAACAAGGGCCACATCTAACTCCCTCTTAAATATAGCCAATGAACTGGCCTCGACTACCCTCTGCGGCAGAGAGTTCCAGAGATTCACCGCTCTCTGTGTGAAAAAGGTTCTTCTCATCTCGGTTTTAAAGGATTTCCCCTTATCCTTAAGCTGGGACCCCTTGTCCTGGACTTCCCCAACATCGGGAGCAATCTTCCTGCATCTAGCCTGTCCAACCCCTTAAGAATTTTGTAAGTTTCTATAAGATCCCCTCTCAATCTCCTAAATTCTAGAGAGTATAAACCAAGTCTATCCAGTCTTTCTTCATAAGACAGTCCTGACATCCCAGGAATCAGTCTGGTGAACCTTCTCTGCACTCCCTCTATGGCAATAATGTCCTTCCTCAGATTTGGAGACCAAAACTGTACGCAATACTCCAGAGTGGTCTCACCAAGACCCTGTACAACTGCAGTAGAACCTCCCTGCTCCTATACTCAAATCCTTTTGCTATGAAAGCTAACATACCATTCGCTTTCTTCACTGCCTGCTGCACCTGCATGCCTACCTTCAATGACTGGTGTACCATGACACCCAGGTCTCGCTGCATCTCCCCTTTTCCTAGTCGGGCACCATTTAGATAATAGTCTGCTTTCCTGTTTTTGCCACCAAAATGGATAACCTCACATTTATCCACATTATACTGCATCTGCCAAACATTTGCCCACTCACCCAGCCTATCCAAGTCCCCTTGCAGTCTCCTAGCATCCTCCTCACAGCTAACACTGCCCCCCAGCTTGATGGGCCGAATAGCTTAATTCTGCTCCTATCACATGAACCTGTGGACAGGCCGCATCTCTGGAGAGAAGGAATGGGTGACATTTCGGATTGAGACTGAAGAAGGGTCACCCATTCCTTCTCTCCAGAGATGCTTGCTGCCTGTCCCGTTGAGTTACTGCAGCTTTTAGTGTGTTTTATCTTCCGCCTATTTCTGTGTTGTCCGGCTGCGTGATCTAAAGGAGAACGTTGTTCTCTCTTTTTCAGGGATGGCCTCCTTCAGCAGAATCGGTGTATTTCTCTTTACTGCTGGGTCAGGAGGACTCCCCACCAACGAGACCACCTTTGCCAAACTGTTGAAAGGACAAGGCTATTCCACTGCCTTGATTGGTAAGAGCGAGCAACCTTACCCTCTGATCCCTCGCCCTTTGATCTGCAACTCCTCTGGAGGGGAGGAAATAGGCAACGTTTCGGGCCGAAACGTTACCCTATTTCCTGCTGCACCCGCTGAGTTTCTCCAACATTTTTGTCTACCTTCGATTAGAAACATAGAAAATAGGTGCAGGAGTAGGCCATTCGGCCCTACGAGCCTGCACTGCCATTCAATATGATCATGGCTGATCATCCAACCAGTATCCTGTACCTGCCTTCTCTCCATACCCCCTGATCCCTTTAGCCACAAGGGCCACATCTAACTCCCTCTTAAATATAGCCAACGAACTGGCCACAACTACCTTCTGTGGCAGAGAGTTCCAGAGATTCACCACTATCTGTGTGAAAAATGTTTTCCCCATCTCGGTCCTAAAAGATTTCCCCTTTATCCTTAAACTGTGACCCCTTGTTCTGGACTTCCCCAACATCGGGAACAATCTTCCTGCATCTAGCCTGTCCAACCCCTTAAGAATTTTGTAAGTTTCTATAAGATCTCCCCTCAATCTTCTGAATTGAAGCGAGTACAAGCGGAGTCTATCCAGTCTTTCTTCATATGAAAGTCCTGACATCCCAGGAATCACTCTGGTGAACCTTCTCTGTACTCCCTCTATGGCAAGAATGTCTTTCCTCAGATTTGGAGACCAAAACTGTACGCAATACTCCAGGTGTGGTCTCACCAAGACCCTGTACAACTGCAGTAGAACCTCCCTATTCCTATACTCAAATCCGTTTGCTATGAATGCTAATATACCATTCGCTTTCTTCACTGCCTGCTGCACCTGCATGCCTACTTTTAATGACTGGTGTACCATGACACCCAGATCTCGTTGCATCTCCCCCTTTCATAATCGGCCTCCATTCAGATAATAGTCTACTTCTCCAGCATCTGCAGTTCCTTCTTAAACAAATCCACTTTGTCTTCTTTCTTTGCACACACTGACGTGTGTTCAGCCACACGCATGGAGTCATAAAGTATTGAAATAGGCCCTTCGGCCCAACCTGTCCGTGCCGACCACCTTGCCCCAGTCTAGTTTTAGTTTAGTTTAGAGATACAGCGCGGAAACAGGCCGTTCGGCCCACCGGGTCCACGCCGACCAGCGATCACTTCAACACTATCCTACACCCACTAGGGACAATTTTTTCCTTTACCAAGCCAATTAACCTACAAACCTGCGCGTCTTTAGAGTGTGGGAGGAAACCGAAGATCTCGGAGAAAACCCACGCAGGTCACAGGGAGAACGTACAAACTCTGTACCGACAGCGCCCGTAGTCGGGATTGAACCCTGTAAGGCAGTAACTCTACCGCTGCACCACCGTGACCGCCCTCCCATTTGCCCACATTTGTCCCTCTAAACCGTTCCTATCTATGTACCTGTCCAAGTGTCTTTTAGATAGACACAAAAAGCTGGAGTAACTCAACAGGTCAGCAGCATCTCTGGAGAGAAGGAATAGGTGACGTTTCGGGTCAAGAACCTGCTTCAGACAGGGTGAAACTGGGTCCAATCTAAAGAAGGGTTTCCACCCGAAACCTCACCTATTCCTTTTCTCCAGAGATTTTGCCTGACCAGCTGAGTTACTCCAGCATTTTGTGTTTATCTTCAGTCCAGCATCTGCGGTTCCTTGCTACACAAGTGTCTTTTAAGTGCTGTTATAGTCTGTACATCCATCTCTTCTGGCACCACGTTCCATATACCCACCGCACCAAATGTGTGAAAAAGTTGCCCTTCATTTCCATTAAATCTTTCCCCTCTCACCATAAACCTATGTCCTCTGGTTCCTGACTCCACTACAAGACTCTGTATTCACACTATCTCTCCCTCCCCCCCCACCCCCCTCATGGTTTTATTCACCTCATAAGATCACCCATCAGTCTCCTGCACTCCAGGGAATAAAGTTGAAGTCTGCCCGACCTCTCCCTATAGAAATCTCCCTCTCAATCTCTCTCCCCTTCCCCCTCTGCCCCATCTTCCCAAATCCTCCCCACCCCATCACCCTCCCCTCTCTCCCACTCCTCTGGAGAGACATGGATCATGTGCTGGCAGATAAGGTTAGTTTAACGCAACATCAGGTTCACCACGCAGGGACATTGTGGGCCGGGGGCTGTACTGTTGCGTGTTCCATGAAAATTAATGCTTCTCATTTGGAGATTTGGGCGGCACGGTGGCGCAGCGGTAGAGTCGCTGCCTCACAGCGCCAGAAACCCGGGCTCGATCCTGACTACGGGTGCTGCCTGCACAGAGTTTGTACCTTCTCCCCGTGACTGCATAGGGGTTTTCTGTGGGTGCTCCGATTTCCTCCCACATTCCAAAGACGTGCAGGTTAATTGGTTAATTGGCTTTTGTAAAATTGTAAAAATCATCTCTATAGTGTAGTGAAAAAGCTTCACTGTACCTCGGTACACGTGACAATAAACTAAATGGACTAACTAGTATGTTTAAGAAAGAACTGCAGATGCTGGAAAAATCGAAGGTAGACAAAAATGCTGGAGGAACTCAGCGGGTGAGGCAGCATCCATGGAGAGAAGGAATAGGCGATGTTTCGGGTCGAGACCCTTCTTCAGGCTGGGGTGCTTAAAAAGGAAGAAAGGAAGAGGCAGAGACAGTAGGCTTGTGGGAGAGCTGAGAAGGGGAGAGGAATGAGGGAGAAAGCAAGGGCTATCTGAAATTAGAGAGGTCAATGTTCATACCGCTGGGGTGTAAACTACCCAAGCGAAATACGAGGACTAACTAGTATAGTGTAATTGTACTGGGTGATTGCCGGTGGGCGCGGATCCGGTGGGCTGAAGGGCCTGTTTCCACGCTGTATCTCTGAAGTAAATCAAACAGCTCCCGGGGATAGAACAGGAGGTAGCCCAACGAGTGCCTGTGAATTCAGGGTCTTTGAGTTTGTACATCTGGTGATCTGCTTTACAGGGAAGTGGCACCTTGGTTTGAATTGTGAGGCCAGCGGTGACCACTGCCACCATCCAGCCAACCACGGCTTTGACTACTTCTACGGCCTGCCGCTGACCAACATGCGCAACTGCAAGCCCAACAGCGGCGACATCTTTGTGGCGGGGGCTCGGAGGGCCGTCCGCGCGGCGGTGCAGCTCGTCACCCTGGCGCTCTTCACCTTGCTGCTACTCGACTACCTGGCTCTCCTGACCGTCCCCTGGAGAGCTCTCGGCTTCGTCTTGCTGGCCGCCGCTCTGCTGATCGGCGCGGTCGTGCTCTTCCTGTCCCAGTTTCGCCAACTCAACTGCATCCTGATGCAGAATGACAAGATCATTCAGCAGCCCTTTACGTTTGACAGCCTGACGCAGAGACTGACCAACCAGGCCACGAGCTTCATGGAGCGGTAGGTGACCTGATTCCAATCACCTGTTTACTTGAAGGTATCCTTAGTGTATGACCGCCTCTCATTCCATCAGGCATCAGTTTAGTTCAGAGATGCAGCGCGGAAACACGCACTTCGGCACGCCCAGTCCATACCGACCAATGATCCCCGCACATTAACGCTATCCGACACACACTAGGGGCAATTTACATTTTACATTTATACCAAGACAATTAACCTACAAACCTGGATGTCTTTGGAGCGTGGGAGGACACCGAAGATCTCGGAGAAAACCCACGCAGGTCACGGGGAAGAACGTGCAAACTCCGTATAGACAGCACCCGTAGTTGGGATGGAACCCGGCTGCAAAGGCTGTAAGGCAGCAACTCTACCACCGTGCCACCCTTTACTCCAATGGTGTCAAAAGGCACTGCAGATGCTGGTTTACACTGAAGATAGACACAAAATGCTGGTGTAACTCAGCGGGATAGGCAGCATCTCTGGTGACATTTCGGGTCGAGACCCTTCTTCAGAGTTCATAAGTCACAGGAGCAGAACTAGGCCATTCGGCCCATTGCATCGACTGCCATTCAATAATGGTTGATCTAACTATCACGACTTGACATCCGTACTAATCAAGAATCTGTCAATCTTGACTGGGCCTCCACGGCCTTATGTGGCATTGAATTCCACAGATTCACCACCCTCTGACTAAAGAAATTCCTCCTCATCTCCTTAGTAATTGTACGTCCTTTTATTCTGAGGCTGTGCCCTCCAGTCCTAGACTCTCCCACTGGTGGAAACTTCTTCTCCACCTCCACTCTGTCCAGGCCTTTCACTGTTCGGTAAGTTTCACTGAGGTTCTCCCCCACCCCTCATCCTTCTAAACTCCAGCGAATAATTTATTAAAGCTTTATTTCAGACACAGGTCCATATACACATCAAACAGTACAAAGAATTACAAAGATACATTAAGAAATTGCATATTAGCCTAAAATATATACAAGCTATTGCACCAATGCCGTCTTAACCTAGAAGTGAATCTATAGCAGCTTTTCAGAGGGCTCACTAAGGCTTCAATTATGTGGTTCTCTGACTTGTCCAGGCGACACATAAAACTAAACATCAGCTGTCTTAAGAGTGCCTCACAGGTTGGCGCTCTAATCAACATTACAGTCCAAAGAAGGGCCCTGACCCAAAATATCACCTCCCCATGATCCCCAGAGATGTGACTTGACCCTTTGAGTTACTTTGTGTCTTGTGGATGTGAAGAAGATGTGGGTGAATCTAGAACTAGGAATTACCTAGGAATGATCGCTTCTCGGCCTTTTGGCTAAGATCAAGTGTAGTATCACCTTGGTATGTGGCGGCATCCGGTGGAGCGTAGAGCCAAGGCACGTGGGCACTAAGTGTCACTACCTGCTGAGGTGGAACTGCAGATGCTGGTTTAAACCGAAGATAGACACAAAAAGTTGGGAGTAACTCAGCGGAAAAGGCAGCATCTCTGGAGAGAAGGAATGGATGACGTTTCTGGTCGACACCCTTCTTCAGAGATCCGAAACTGCCCCGCTGAGTTACTCCAGCTTTTTGTGTCTATCTTCGGTTTAAACCAGCATCTGCAGTTCCTTCTTATTCTCAATCCTGGGAGCAAACTCAGCAAATTGGTTTCATTGCATCTTTGTGTTTATGGACCTCAACATTCTGTGACGTCTCAACTTCCCCAGGCTTTGTCGACACACCTTGGTTGCTATGTCTTACCTTCTTTCCCACACATCTCTGCTTTCATGTCTACATCAAACGGGTTCCAGTGGAGAAGGAGATGGATTAATGACCGCTGCCTTCATTTCCGGTCTCATTGCTATTTAAGTGATGTCGATTCAGAGACATTACTTCAGTGCAGCTGTCGGTTTGTTCCCTGTCAGTTCCTACTGATAATGGTCAGGGCCATTGTTGTAGTATGTGGCTTTGACACCTATTTACTTTGAAGCCTTAGCTCTCTGCTTATTTTGCTTTGTAGTCTCAGTATTTTCTTCCAAGCTGTAATAAGAAGCTTCTGCAGATAACAGAAAGCAATCTGTCATACCTAAGCATGATTTCTCCCTCTCTTTTTCTCTCTCTCTTTCACTCTTTCTCTTTCATTCTTTCTCTTTTTCTCTCTTTTTCTCTTTCTCTCTATCTTTCTTTCTGTTCCTCGCTCTCTCTCACTTTCACCCTTTCTCTTTCCTCTCTCTCTGTATCCATGTATCTGTCCAAGTGTCTTTTAAATGTGGTTACAGTACCTGCCACAACTACCCACCTGTTCCATATACCCAGAGCCCTCTGTGTGGGAAAAAAAGTTGGCCTCCTTGGTTCCTATTGAATCTTTCCCCTCTCAACCTATGTCCTCTAGTTCTTGATTCCCCTACTCTGGGTGAAAGACAGCATTCACCCTGTCCATTCCATTCATAATTTTACACGTCTTTAAAGTTTAACGGTATCATGTTCGACACACATGTATGTGCAGGGAATGGAGAGATGTGGATCATGTGTTCAAGAAGGAACTGCAGATGCTGGAAAATCGAAGGTAGACAAAAGTGCTGGAGAAACTCAGCGGGTGAGCCAGCATCTATGGAGCGAAGGAAATAGGCAATGTTTCGGGACAAAACTCTTCTTCAGACTGATGCAGGGTGGGGGGGTGGGAAGAAGAAAGGAAGAAGGGGAGCCAGAGGGCTGAGGGAGAGCTGAGAAGGGGAGGAGACAGCAAGGGGCTACTGGAAATTGGAGGATTCAAGTGTGCAGACTGCCCAAGCGGAATATGAGGTGTTGCTCCTCCAATTTCCAGTGGTGCTCACTTTGGCCATGGAGGAAGCCCAGGACAGAGAGGTCGGATTCGGAATGGGAGGGGGAGTTGAAGTGCTGAGCCACCGAGAGATCAGGTTGGTTATTGCGGACTGAGCGGAGGTATTCAGTGAAACCGGGAAGAGGTACAGGAGCATTAGCTGCAAAACCAGCAGGAAGCTCCTCAGCTTCTTCCCGCAGGCTATAAGACTGATAAACGGACTTACCCCCTGCCAAAGTATCGCGCACCAACCACCAACCTGGACACACTGCAGCAGCTGTCGATCGGAACGCCTGTTGATGTTTAGTAGGGAGTAGAGTGTTTAATTTAATTTGTTCATGATATATGTATTTTTATTTCTATTTATTTGTTGTTATTTGTACTGCACACTGAATGGACACTGGTTGAGCAACGTTTTTTTGTTTCCTCTGGGTATGTGAGTACTCAGGAAAATGACAATAAAGATATACTGATACTGAAACGATCGCCAAGCCTACGCTTGGTCTCACCGATGTAGATATAGATCATGTGCTGGCAGAGGAGATTAGTTTAACCCAACTCATGTTCACCACGCAGGGACATTGTGGGCCCGGGCGGGGGCTGTACTGTTGCGTGTTCCATGTAAATTAATGATTCTCATTTGGAGATTCGGGCGGCACGGTGGCGCGGCGGTAGAGTTGCTGCCTCACAGCGCCAGAGAGCCGGGCTCGATCCTGACTACGGGTGCTGCCTGCACGGTGTTTGTACCTTCTTCCCGTGACCGTATAGGGGTTTCCTCTGGGTGCCCCGATTCCCTCCCACATTCCAAAGACGTGCAGGTTAGTTGGTTAATTGGCTTCAGTAAAATTATAAAAATCATCCCTATAGTGTAGTGAAAAAGCTTCACTGTACCTCGGTACACGTGACAATAAACTAAACGGACTAACTAGTATGTTTAAGAAAGAACTGCAGATGCTGGAAAAATCGAAGGTAGACAAAAATGTTGGAGGAACTCAGCGGGTGAGGCAACATCTATGGAGAGAAGGAATAGGCAATGTTTTGGATCGAGACCCTTATTCAGACTGATGTCGGGGGGGAGGGGGGGTGTGCGGGGGGAAAAGGTGGAGACAGTAGGCTTGTGGGAGTGCTGGGAAGGGGGAGGGGAAGGAGGGAGAAAGCAAGGACTATCTGAAATTAGAGAAGTCAATGTTCATAAAATCACCCCTCATTAACCTGCATTCCAAGGAATAAAGTTCTAGCCCGCCCAACCTCTTCCAGTATCCCAGGCCCTCGAGTCCTGGCAACATCCTCATAAATCTTCTCTGCACTCTGTCCAGCTTAACAATATCCTTCCTGTAGCAGGGTGCCCAACATGAGCGCAGTACTACAAATGCAGCCTCAACAACGTGTTGTACAACTGTAATACATCTTTTTTTTTTATTATTAATTTCAAAATAGACTTTATTCAAGTAATAAATATATACAGTACAGGAACCAGTCAAAATACTAATCCGACTTTCTCGGAGGCTATACAAACATTCAATACTGTTTACACACATTACCCCAATTTTCACAATATTTCTCTCCCACCCGTGCCACTCATGTGGCCCCCTGGCGTGGAATTCCTTCCCTTATTTTCAGGGGCGTCTCCACCACACCGTGCCCCCCATGTCCAGCAGTGGAAGGACCCTAGACTGTGCTCATCCCACACCGAGCCTTGGCGTTGGCTGCAGCGAGCTTCAGTGCGTCCCTCAGCACGTACTCCTGCAGTCGGCAGCGGGCCAGTCGGCAACATTCCCCGACGGACATTTCACTCTGCTGGGTGGTCAACAATGCTCGGGCAGGCCAAAGGCCGTCTTTCACTGAGTTGATGACCTTCCAGCAGCACTCGATGTCAGTCTCTGAATGCGTCCCTGGGAACAGTTCGTAAATCACAGAGTCCTCTGTGATGGAGCTGTTCAGAGCATACCGTGACAGAGACCCTTGCAAACCTCTCCAGACTCTCTTTGCGAATCCACACTCTGCAAAGAGGTGGGCAACTGTCTCCTCTCCATAGCAGCTGTCCCAAGGGCAGCGTGCGCTGGTAGTGAGGTTCCGAAGGTGCAGGAAGGATGTGACTGGGAGGGCTCCCCTCACTGCCAGCCAAGCCAGGTCTTGGTGCTTGTTGGTGAGTTCTGGTGATGAGGCATTTTGCCAGGCAAGCTGGGCTGTCTGCTCTGGGAACCACATACAACTTTGCACGTTCTATACTCAATACCCTGCCTGATGAAGGCCAATGTACCAAAAGCCTTCTTGACCACCCTATCTACCAGTGATGCCACCTTTAGGAAACTATGATGTAAAAGGATTTTCTCCAGAGATGCTGCCTGACCCACTGAGTTACTCCAGCTTTTTGTGTCTATCTATGGTGTAAACCAGCATCTGCAACTCCTCCCTACACATGTACCCAAACTATATCCCTTTGCTTTACAACAGTTCCACAGGGTTCTCCCATTCACTGTGAAGGCCCTGCCCTGGTTTCATTCCGCATCCTCCCTCCTGTTCTACCCCTCGCACTTATCTGCATTAAGCTCCATTCGCAGTTGCATGCTGGCGTGGTGCATTAGTTGCTCAATATACTGGCATCAACATGGCACCTCACCAACCATCTCCAGCGGTTTGGGTAATGAATATGGAATGTATGCCTTTGCAGTCACGGTGGCGCAGAGGTAGAGTTGCTGTCTTACAGCAAATGCAGCGCCGGAGATCCGGGTTCGATCCCGACTACGGGCGCTTTCTGTACAGAGTTTGTACGTTCTCCCCGTGACCTGCGTGTGTTTTCTCCAAAATCTTTGGTTTCCTCCACATTCCAAAGATGTACAGGTTTGTAGATTAATTGGCCCGATAAATGTAAAAATTGTACAGTATAAAATTGTCCAACTTCCAGGTGGACTCTTCAGAAGGTACCAGGTGTAAGGTGTAGGAAGAAACTGCAGAAGATTGACACAAAATGCTGAGGTAACTCAGCGGGATAGGCAGCCTCTCTGGAGAGAAGGAACGGGTGACATTTTGGGTCTAGACTCTTCTTCAGACTGAGAGTCAGGGGAGAGGGAGTCTAGAGATATAGAGGGGTAATTAGTTTAGTTTATTGTCATGTGTACCGTGGTACAGTGAAAAGGTTTTGTTGCGTGCTATCAAATCAGCTGAAAGACAATAGATTATTAGATTATTACAATTGAGCCATTTATAGTGAATAGATATGTGATAAGGGAATAACTTTTAAGGCAAGATATGAAAACGACAGATCAAAGCAAACGATGATAGATAGATAGATAGATAGATATGCCATTTATTGTCACTATACATGTACAATGAGATTAAAAGCAGCTCGTACTCAGTGCATACATATAATTTAGTACACAAAACAAGAAACAGAAAACAAAAACAAAAGGGGGGGGGATAGGTGCACAATTCTGCGGTGCTATATACATATCTATGAAGGCAAAATGGTGAAGGATGAATAGGTAGTATTCTTAGGCAGATGTTTAAAGATTATATTAAATATTAAAAAATGTTTTTAAAAAATGTTAAAAATTACAGTTACAATACACATTACAGTTCCAAATTTCAGTACGTGGATAGAATAGATGGAAGTCCGGGTGTTGGGCTGTGAAGTCAGTGCATGTGTGAATTAAGAGTAGTTATGACTTTCGGAAAACAACTATTCCTGGGTCTATTTGTCCTAGATTTGATGCACCTATAGCGCCTTCCAGAGGGCAGCAGGTCGAACAGGAAATGTAGGAATGGGAAATGTAGAATGTAGATGAGGAAATGTAGGATGGCTCGTTGCTAGCTGAGGGGAAGGCGCTGCCTGTCCCGCTGAGTTATTCCAGCATTTTGTGTTGATCTTCCACGTACGCCTTTGCATTGTATCCTTACTCCCTTTGACAAGTGTTTTGTAATGTTCCCTTGCTCTGCAGGAATTTGGGCCGTCCGTTCCTGCTCTTCACATCCTACCTGCACGTCCACACGGCACTACATGCTTCTCAGGAGTTTTTGGGGAAAAGCAAACACGGTTTGTACGGTGACAGTGTGGAGGAGATGGACTGGAGTGTAGGTAGGTGTTCTGAGCCCTTCCACATGAGGCTTGTTTGCGCTGCATTGCTGAGAAATGATGTGGACATTTTATGCAAAGTTTTGCTTAATTTTAGCCTTGATATTTGACTAAAAGTGGATATTAAAATATTTAGTGGTACATGGAACAGCCTGCAGCACAAGAACAGGACCTTCAGAGTTCTAAGCCCAATGAAGTAGAAGTTCATCTATGATCTTTTTTAATGAGAAAAAACTTTTTCACCCAGAAAGTTGTGAAGGCTAACGAGGTTGATTCCCGGGATGGCGGGATTATCATATGTTGTAAGAATGGAGCGACTGGGCTTGTATAGACTGAAATTTAGAAGGATGAGAGAGGATCTTATTGAAACATATAAGATTATTAAGGGATTGGACACACAAGAGGCAGGAAACATGTTCCCGATGTTGGGGGTAGTACAGAACCAGGGGCCACAGTTTAAGAATAAGGGGTAGGCCATTTAGAACGGAGATGAGGAAATACTTTTTCACCCAGAGTTGTGAATCTGTGGAATTCTCTGCCTCAGAAGGCAGTGGAGGCCAATTCTCTGGATGTTTTCAAGAGAGAGTTAGATAGAGCTCTTCAGGATAGCGGAGTCAGGGGATATGGAGAGAAGGCAGGTACGGGGTACTGATTGTGGATGATCAGCCATGATCACAGTGAATGCGGTGCTGGCTCGAAGGGCCAAATGGCCTACTCCTGCACCTATTATCTATTGCGTATTATTAAATGATCTTATTTGGAGTATTGTGCGCAGTTCTGGTCGCCCCATTACCGGATGGACGTGGGGGCTGTGGGCAGGGTGCAGAAGAGTGTTGCCAAATGCTGACTTGATAAGAGAGTATTGACTACAAGGAGAGGTCAGACACTTGGATTGTTTTCTCCGAAATTAAGGGTTTCCGAAACCCTTCCGGGTTTCGGCCCGAAACGTTGCCTATTTCCTTCGCTCCACAGATGCTGCTGCACCCGCTGAGTTTCTCCAGCACTTTTGTCTACCTTCGATTTTCCAGCATCTGCACAGTTCCTTCTTGCACACAGAGTCTTCTGTATCCCTTTTATTCCTTTCTGCTCGGTACCTTTGGGAGATCCAGCCTGCAGAAGGCCGTTCCCTTCCTCCTCAAAGTTAGCCTTTGTATTGAAAGTTGTTAAATTGGTTCATGCCCCAGTGCCCGGACCTTGTGTTCCGATGAGCAAGAGAATCCGACTCTGCAGTCTACGTGGCTTCAAGACCTCTCCTTTTAATCAAAGTCCCTGAAGCTGCAAGGAATTGTATTTGAAGTTGTTTACCGAACAATTGGTTTGAACCAGCCACTTTGCACAAATAAGGCCTTCAAATCAATGTTTCTTAGAATCCCACGTAACAGTGAAATGCATCTCTGTTCAAGGTCTTCTTTAGGGCCTGTCCCACTTACGCGATGTTTTTCGCCGGCACCCATCATAGTCGCAGCAGGTCGCCAAACATTTTTTTTTTTAAATGTTATTAAAAGCATATACATATCGTAATCAAAACACAATTTGCTTATCAATTACATATCGTTAATAGCTGGGAACCTAGTTAATAGCTGGGAACCTAGCTATCAAAATAGCTGCTGGGGGCCTCGTTTAACGATTACATACTAACACAGCTTCTATTTGTTTATTTTTATTTTGTATATAGAAAGAAAGAAAAAAAAAAAGATGAAAAAACAGAATAAAGTACCAATAATACAGCTTTGGAGATACGTCCGTAGATTATAAAATGTAACTATTGATCTGATCCTGGATTCAAGTTTCAGTCGGGCTTCTGTGATGGACCAATGTACCCTTTCATAAAATCAATAAATGGAGACCATATTTTCAAAATGTTGAAAATCCAGCGGTGACCAGAACAAGGTACATGTTGACGCCTGTATGGTCGTGAGTGGTCGCCCAAAGAGTCGTACCTTTTTCTGGTCGCCACTGGATTTTCGACATGTTGAGAATTTTCGGCCACCTGCTGTGACTATGACGGGTGCCGGCAAGTCACTGAAAAAATTGCGTAAGTGGGACAGGCCCTTTACTTCTATTATTCATTAACGTGCAAACAAAATCAGATGAGAACAAGTTCAGATGGTTGTTACCCCAAAGGCCATAAGTGCTTGTTTATTTATTTTAGTTTAGAATGGCTTGGATAGAGTGGATGTGGAGAAGATGTTTCCACTAGTGGGAGAGTCTAGGACTAGAGGTCATTACTTCAGAATTAAAGGATGTTCTTTTAGGGAGATGAGGAGGAATTTCTTTAGTCAGAGGGTGGTGAAGCTGCGGAATTCTTTGCCTTGTGGAGGTCAAGTCAATGGATATTTTTAAGGCAGAGATAGATAGATTCTTGATTAGTTCGGATGTCGGGGGTTTATGGGCAGAAGGCAGGAGAATGGGGTTAGGAGGGAGAGATAGATCAGCCATGGTTGAATGGCGGTGCAGACATGATGGGCCGAATGGCCTAATTCTGCTCCTATCACATGATCTTATGAATCACAGTGCGGAAATAGGCCAGCTGAGTCTGCGCCGACCTGCGATCACCTGTACTTTAATACAATCCTACACACGAGAGACAATTTACAATCTTTACCGTAGCTAATTAACCTACAAACCTACACGGCTCTGGAATGTGGGAGGTCACAGGGCGAACATACAAACTCCATACGGACAACGCCCGTAGTCAGGATCGAACCCAAGTCTCTGGTGCTGTAAGGCATAGACATTACCACTGTGCCACCCTGGAAGCAGCTATAAATACTGCAACAAGCCAGTGCTGTTACAGGCTCCAGTGTTTAAGCGCCGATTAATCTACCCATGCTGCAGTTAATGCACAAAAACGATTGAACTTGCAGGAAAACTCCCGTCTTCCCCTTCACGTTCAATATAAATATGGCAATGCAAAGAATTATTCACTTGTTAAGGATTGGTGTAACTTGACTTTTTAAGCAGAGGTTGGACGGACTTGAATTGTTTTCTCTAAAACATCGTAGGCCGAGAGGAGATCTAACAGAAGTGCGTAACTTTATGAGAGGGATGTACATACATAGGGTGGACAGTCAGAGCGTTTTTCCCAGGGTGGAAATATCAAAGACTAGAGGGCGTAGCATTCAGGTGTTTTTTGGTGATTTTTATTTTAAGTGGAACAAGAGTGGATCGTCCCCAAAGTTTGCAAAAATGATTTTGCAACTGATGAATGAAGCTTTTGAGTGATGATTGATTGACTGAAAGATGCCGCATGGAAATGTTCCCTCCGGCCCATCAAGCCAACACCAACCATCGATCCACCCGTCCACACTAGTTCCATGTTATCCCACTTATGCAACCACTCCCTACGCACTAAGGGCAATTTTACAGAGGGCCAATTAACCCAGTGCTTCCACACCTCAAAAAAAAAAGAATAATTCCTGAAATAGAATTTCAAATGATCTGGAATTTGATGGTATTTCCCGGTCCGGGGAGCCTTCCCCAACTGAGCACGCACGGATACCTGGCCCACTGCGCGCACGCCCGCGCGGGGAGTCAGTGTCCCTACCGCGTCACCGGTGCCATTTTCAATTGTGACGCAGCTGACGGACCTCCCCCAACTGCGCGGGCGCGGACTGTCATAAATATACAGGCGCATACTTTTTTCCCGCAAATCATCCCGCGGGCCCGATGGCGTCTCCCCGCGCGGGCGTGCGCAGTGGGCCAGGATTCCGCGCGTGCGCAGTCGGGGAAGGCTTACCGGGCCAGGAAATTTCCCCAAATTTCCCCGAATTATTTCATTTCCCTAAAATTACCTGATGACAACCCGAATTTCCCGAATTTCAGGTAATTTCCTTCAAAATGGAAACACTGAATTAACCCACAAACCAGCATGTCTGCGCGGTGTGGGAGAAAAGTGGAGCACCCGAGGAAAACCCACGGGGAGAAGGTGCAAACACCACACAGGCAGTGCCCATGGTCAGGATCGAACCCGGGTCTCCTGCCGTATGAGGCAGCAACTCTACTGCTATGCTGCTGCACTGCCTGATGAAGCTGGCTACCAGTTAGGGGAGATTGAATGCACCTTTTAATGAGGTGCTGTTTACTTATTGAACAGGTTTGTTAATGCAGTCCATGCTGAGCTGTGTGAGCTCTGACCCGATGCTGTTGAGAGTTTATTAAGTATACGAGGGAATTGCAAGTTAAATGAGGTGGAACTATTGAGTAAATAAGCATGTCTGTCCTCGATGCACAGAATGTTTAATGTGTTCGGAGCATCAGTGTAGCAATTGAACTTAATAGAAATGGTCGGTTAACACTTTTTAAATGATTGTCTGTTTTTTAAGTATGCCTTTAATTTTCAAGAGACTGGGACTGAGCCCTGTATTGCATTGCATTACAATACATAATATAGCATTGATGGCCTCGCCTGCGATCTAGAGTGCGGTGGCACGGTGGCGCAGCGGCAGAGTTGCTGCCTCACTGCACTAGAGACCCGGGTTCGATCCTGACTACGGGTGCTGTCTGTACGGTGTTTGTTCGTTCTCCCCGTGTCCCGCGTGGGTTTTCTCCGGTTGCTCTGGTTTCCTCCCACACTCCAAAAATGTTTGTCAAAGGTTGATGATCGAAGGATCAAATGGTAGGGCGGCAAGTGAGTGTAGCTGGGTAATAGACAGTAATATGTAGACCTATTTTTGTGCTGTGTAACTCCATTTCATTCAATTGAATGTGCAGACTGTGTTGATTTGATGCTTTGTTTCAAAATAATATTTTTAGCATTTGTCGTCAAAGACCAATAAAGTTGCAAATCGCTCCCTCCTGAGGAGTAGAGGAGACGGGGGCGGCAAGGTGGCGCAGCGGTAGGGTTGCTGCCTTACAGCGCCAAAGGCCCGGGTTGGATCCTGATTACGGGCGCTGTCCGTGCGGAACTTGTACGTTCTCCCTGTTTCTGAGTTGGCTTTCCCCGGGAGCTCCAGTTTCCTCCCACACTCCAAAAGACGCACAGGCTTGTGGTGAAATTGGCTTCTAAAAATTGTGCAGGATAGAATTATTACACGGGTGAAAACAGGTCGGAGCGGGCCTGGTGGGCCGAAGGGCCCGTTTACATGCTGTGTAAACTCAACTCAAAAAACTAAACACAGGGAGGAGGTAGCGATTTAAAATAATTATGAGGAACAAAGACAGGAGATATATATTAGGACACTTCTCCTCATGACAGTGTTGGCAATGACCAGAGGACATTGTTTAACTCAGCAAATGGCCATTCCCTATTTGAGATTCCATGAGGGAATTAATCAGTGGTGGGCATCATCCACACCAGTTTGTCCCCCAATGCCAATCTGTGACAATGTGTATGTACAAGGATCCTTCTCCAGGCCACCTATCCGTGTTGTCCGGAGATGCTGCCTGACCCGTTGACTTGTTCCAGCACTAGAAGCTGAATGTCTTTTCTTGCCCATGCGCCTCGACGTCTCCCAGGAGGCCGCAGAGAAGCTGGGCGCCCGAGCCCGAGCCTAAGCCTTGCAGAGTCGCCGGAGACTCACGCCCGACGGAGCCTGGGTCGACCGAGCCCGTTGCTGGCCCCAGCGTCTGGAGGGGACACGGCAGCGATCGTGGAGCGGGTCTGTGCGGCGGCCAATGAGGGCGCCAGCCGGCGGTCGAGGACGGGCCACGTGGGAGCCGGAGGACGCGTCGCTGGGGAGGAAAGGGGGAGCTGGCGGGGGGGGGGGGGGGGGGGGGTGGGGGGTGGGGGTGGGACCTCCGTGAGGGGGAGGGGAGGAAGAACAATGGAAGACCCGGCTACGTCAGGAGGGGGGGGGAGGGGGAGAACAAAGGTGCGGGATACTTTGTAACTTTGTCAGTGCCCTTTATATGGTGATTATTTGCATACCTCTCGGGTATGCAAAACAAAGAATTTTACTGTGACTTGTCACATGTGACAATAAAGTATTCAATCCTCTTCCTGGCTCGGAGTAAAGACAAACCCAGTCACTCCACCCTGATGCAAACGTTCATACTGTGCATACCAGAAAGAGAATTGGAAGCCTAGTAATGGAGAGATATTTTACCATCTGCATTAGACACACGTATTTCTAGCTGGAATCCCTGGAGAATGGCAAAAGAGGAAATAGTACAATTATACCCTCACATCAAATCGCCAGGAATGCCCCTGAGGTGTGCAGAGAATGACAAGTTATTTTGAAATGCGGGTTGTTATACAAGTAAACCGAGGAGCCAAATTGTTCATCAGAACTATGTCTTAGGAGACTTGAACTCAGCTTTGTTCCAGCTAGCGAGAAGTGCATGACTCTTGCCTCCAAACAATAATGTAGACTACACAAAAGTGCTGGAGAAACTCAGCGGGTGCAGCAGTATCGATGGAGCGAAGGAAATAGGTGACGTTTCGGGCGAAAACCCTTCCCCAGTCTGAAGAAGGGTTTCGGCCCGAAACGTCGCCTATTTCCTTCGCTCCATCGATGCTGCTGCACCCGCTGAGTTTCTCCAGCATTTTTGTGTACCTTAGATCTTCCAGCATCTGCAGTTCCTTCTTGAACACAACAATGTAGACTACTTTGCTGCGGCCTGTTTACTTCCGTGCCCACAGTCGGGTTTTGTATCTGGAGCTGTAGTTGTTGGAAGTCATTTTCAGCTGGTAAATAGAATATGAACACTTGGCAAGATTGAATCGGATCATATCAGCTGCCTGTTTAGCGCTCCTGCCCAATGTTATACCTCACTGTAATCAGCAGGACAGGCGGCTAATCCAATCCCGTCATTTTTCACAAGGCTTTTAACATTAATCATTGGAGTTTGATTGAATCTTTTACTCATCGGACAGAACATACAACAATCCTGCTCGTTCTTAGTAATACGCCTTACTTGGAAAGCTACGTACAGTGTTGGTCATCATATTCAAGGAAGGATGAACATGCATTCGAGATAGAAATGAGAACATTAACTAGGTTGACTCCTTTCTTTTGTTCTTTTAAACGCCAGTCAAATATCCGCATGCTGGAGGTGTAGTTTTTAACTGACACTTTATAGATTTTAGAGATACACCATGGAAACAGGTAGATTCTCTCCGTGACTGTGTGGGTTTTCTCCAGGCACTCCAGACGTAGAAGCCCGTCTTTGGCCCACCGGGTCTGCGCCGACCAGCGATCACCAGGGGCAATTTAACAATTTTACCGAAGCCAATTAACCTACAAACTTGCACGTTCTTTGGGACGTGGGAGGAAACCGGAGCACCCGGAGATAACTCACGCGGTCACGGGAAGAACGTATAAATTCCGTAGTCACAATCGAGCGCGTGTCTCTGGCGATGTAAAGCAGCAACTCTGCCGCTGCACGACTGTGTCGCCCTCCATTCATGCTGCAACGTCATGGGTGCAGCTCCGGAAACCAAAGAGCAATGCAATTAGTCCGCTCCCTTGTCCCTGTGGTATAAACTAGTGCCTGCAGTTCCTATTTATTACATTAAGTCTAGACTGTGTGCTTGTCATGTGCAACAATATGATGTGAAAGGAAACAATGACATTCTGACTCATTGCAGCTTTACAGGCACAGCAAATGCAACAGCAGCAAAAATAAATAAATATCAGCCTGTAGAAACAAGGAACTGCAGATGCGTGTTCACCAAGGAAAGACACAGTATGCTGGAGTAACTCAGCGGGTCAGGCAGCATCCCTGGAGAATATACAGTCCCCTACCTGGTAGTACAGGTAGGGGATGGGTATGGAGGAGAGAGGGGGGTGGGGTGGGGCGAGGGAAAGAGGGTAGGTGAAGGGGGGGGGGGGGGGGGGGGGGGGGGGAGGAGTGCGGTTTTTACCTAAAGTTGGACAAATCAATGTTCGTGCTCATGCCATTGGGTTGTAAGGTACCCAAGCAGAATAAAGGTAAAAAACATAGAAACACCGTAAACTATATTGTATGGCCTGCCAACACAATATATGGAGAAAATATATAACAAATAAAAATGCAAGCAAATAATAGTGCCAATGCTAATGCAAAAAACCCCCAGTTTAAATGTCTTTTAAACATTCCGATCGTACCTGCCTGTCCAGCTTCCCATGATAGCTTGTTCCACATAACTACCACCTTCAGAATGAAATGGTTAAGATCAAAAGTGATAGGAGCAGAAGTAGGCCATTCGGCCCATCAAGTCTATTTTGCCAATCATGGTTCATCTATCTCCCTCCTAACTCCATTCTCCTGCCTTCTCCCCATAACCCCTGACACCCGTACTAATCAGGAATCTATCTATCTCTGCCTTGAAAATATCCATTGACTTGGCCTCCACAGCCCTCTGGCAAAGAATTCCACAGATCCACCGCCCTGTCTGACTAAAGAAATTCCTGCCCATCTCAGGTTGCCTCTCAGCTCCCTTTTAAATCTTTTCCTTCTCACCTCAAACCTATGCCCTCTTTGTGATTTTTTTTTTTAAGGAGAAATCCTGGCTTCATTGGAAAGGCTGAATCTGAGTCAGCGGACTCTGGTCTACTTCACTTCAGACCAAGGTGCCCACGTTGAAGAGATTTCTGACGAGGGTGAGATGCATGGAGGATGGAACGGCATCTACAAGGGTAAGTGGAGATTGCCGTGATAATCCGCAAATAATTCAACATCAATGTGTTTTTCTCCACCATGGATGGCTGCTTACCAAAGTACACATTGGACGTATCGAGTCTGCTTTTTGTTTGAGATACGGCACGGAAACAGGCCCTTTGGCCCACCAGGTCCGTGCCAATCAGCTATCACCCTGTACGCTAGTATTATCAGGAACAGTTTCTTTGCCGCTGTTATCAGGCCACTGAGTCATCCTACTACAACCAGAGAGCAGTGCTGAACTACCATCTACCTCATTGGTGACTCTCAGAGTGTCCTTGATCAGACTTAACCTTGCACTAAACGTTATTCCCTTATCATGTATCTATACACTGGAATAGCTCGATTGTAATCATGTTTCTGTTGACTGGATAGCACGCAACAAAAGCTTTTCACTGTACCTCGGTACACGGGATAATAAACTAAACTGAACGCTATCCTACACACTAGGGACAATTTACCATTTTACCAAACCTACAAACCTGTACATCTTTGGAGTGTGGGAGGAAACCGGAGCACCCGGAGAAAACCCACGGGGTCACAAGGAGAACGTACAAACTCCATACAGACAGCACCAGTAGTCAGGATCGAACCCTGGTCTCTGGCGCTGTATGGCAATATCCCTGTAATTTATGCATATGTGCTGTGCTCATTCTCGCACATGCTCAGTAAAGCAGTGACCTTTGACTTGGAAATCATTCCTGTTTTTGATTCCAACACGAGTGTGTGTGCAGCCATCTTACTCTGTACATTATGTACTAGTTAACTTATTTTATAAGCAGACAGATATTAAAACATGCTGTAAGGCAGCAACTCTACTGCTGCATCACTGTGCCACCCCAAATATAAGTTGCTTGAGTAACAAACTTAATTATAGTCTCATTCGAGATTAACCACTATGGCACATGGTATCTTTGGTGAAAAACTGGGGTAAATGCACTCCACTTAACCAAAAGGACCACTGTAAAAATAAGTGGGAGAGTCTAGGATCAGAGAGCACAGCCTCGGAATAAAAGGACACACTTTTACAATGGAGATGAGGAAGAATTTCTTCAGCCAGAGGGTGGTGAATCTGTGGAATTCATTGCCACCGATGGCTGTGGAGGCCAAGCGTTTGGGCATGTTTAAAGTGGAGATCGACAGGTATTTGATTCGTAAGGGTGCGAAAGGTAATGGCGAGAAGGCATGATCAAATGGCGAAACAGACCCGACAGGCCAATTGGGCCTAATTCTGCTCCTATATCATATGGTCATTGTTTGTTCCCCTCTGTTATTAAGCTTCTGAATGGTCCTTCCAAAGATAGGGTACAATCCCAATTCACCTCTACCCCAATGTGGACATTGGACGTTGTCCATGGAACTGATGTGTTATAATGCTGAGAATTACATCCTTTTTCTGTAGTGATGCATCCTGACCCGCTGAGTTAATTCAGCACTTTGTGTCTATCTTCGGTACATATGAGAGGAATAGATCGGTTAGATGCACAGAGTCTCTTGCCCAGAGTAGATGAATCGAGGACATGAGGACATCCAGTGAGTGGGTTTAAGGTGAAGGGGAAAAGATTTCATTGGGATCTGAGGTTTCTCACAAAACGTGGTGGGTGTATGGAACAAGCTGCCAGAGGAGGTAGTTGAGGCAAGGACTATCCCAATGTTTAAGAAACGGTTAGACAGGTATATGGATTGGACAGGTTTGGAGGGATATGGGCCATACGTGGGCAGGTGGGACTAGTATAGCTGGGACCTCTTGGCCGGTGTGGGCAAGATGGGCCGAAGGGCCTGTTCCCACACTGTATAACACTATGGCACTAATCCTGAAATAGTTTTTTACTTTCATGTGCAATATCACACCTTCCTGCTCCCAACAATTGTAGTTACTATCAGTGCTTTGCCTTCCAATGAGCACCATCTGCATCTACATTGTTTTCCTTCTAAACCTTCAATTTATTAATTAACAAGGCTCAAAACAAGACTCCAAATTAAGCCGGTCACGAAAGCATTTCTTGCCTAATTACTGTGTCTTCTATTTGTTTTAATAGAGTGTGTTAAACGCTTGCTGTGGCTTCAACATCTTTTCATTCTAAAAGGATAACTTTGGTACATATTTGTCAAGCTCATGTTTTATTCAAAGCTCTTTGCATTGCAGCCTCATCTAAGTAATTAATGATCACCCAACAAAACCGAGACGCAACGCTTCTTTTCATTTTTAAATGGAATGTACTGGAGCAGGGCAAATCTTTCTTGAACCCTCTCCAGAATGAAAGGCTGGCGAGTGCCTTCTGGAGTCTCCATAAACTGTCACGGCCCCTTTAACCTTGCGCTAATAACTGGATTACAGACATTTAGTGATCTGGCTCGGTGACACAGAGGTACAGGAATCTGCTTTGGAAAGACTTGGGATGGCGCATTCACACTGTGGTTTAATTCCACAGACCTGGGTTCCATCCCGACTGGTCAGTGATCGACGGCGCGGTGGCCCAACGGTAGAGTTGCTGCCTTGTGCCCCTGTCCCACTTAGCCGATTTTTTTTTTAGGCGACTACACACGACTAGGCTGTGCCACATGGTCGCCAGGATGTCGTCTGTGTGGTCATGGCTAGTCTCCTCAGTCGCCCAAAGAATCGTAGCGTTTTGCTAGTGGTCACCGCTGGATTTTGAAATGTTCAAAACTTTATCGGCAACAATGGGTTTGACGCCAATGAGCGTAGCTTGACTTCTCCTGATGTAGGCGCTGACGTAGTTGTCGCCAGGTTAACATAGGTTGTCCCCGGTGCCGATTTTAGTTTTTTTTATTGTTAAAGTAATGATTCTATTTCAAATTTTATGTCAAGGGGGGGTCCAGTCACCGTTTTTTCAGCGACCTGCTACGACTGTGACAATCGCCAGCAGTCACCTAAATATAGCCTAAGTGGGACAGGCCCCACTACAGCACCAGAGACCCAAGCTCATTCCTGACTGCGGGTGCTGATAGGGTACATTGGCCATCAACAGGCTACTAAGTATAGAAGTTGAGAAGTTATGCTGCAGTTGTACAAGATAAGGTGGCTCAGTGGCGTTGGGGCAGCACAGTGGCGCAGCGGTAGCGCTGCTGACTTGCAGCACCAGAGACCCGGGTTCAATCCTTACTACAAGTGCTGTTGGTACAGTGTTTGTATGATCTCCCTGTGACCGCATGGGTTTTCTCCAGAAGCTCCCGTTTCCTCCCACACTTTACAGACGTCTAGGTTTATAGGTTAAATAGCTTGTGTAATTTGTAAATTGTCCCAGGGAACGGGCCAATCATTGGTCAGCACGCAATCGATTGGCTGAAAGGCCTGTTTCCATGCTGTATCTCTAGTCCAGTCAAGTAAAGTCAGTTTTATTTCTATAGCACATTTAAAAAACAACTCTCGTTGACCAAAGTGCTTTACATTGGTGGAGGTACTAACGTTATACTACATTGGTTCATAGATTAAGTCCATACATAAATACATACATACTCTAAAGTATTAAAGTCTAACTTCCAAGTTCCTGGACATACACAGCTCTGACGATCTGTCGTGGACTGAGCGCATTGATGCAATCATAGAGAGAGTCCATCAATGTCTTTACATCCTTAGAAGATTGAGGAGATTCGGTGTGTCGACGAGTACTCTCTTGAACTTGTACAGGTATATGGTAGAGAGTGTATTGACTGGTTGTATCACGGCCTTGTTCAACAACTGAACGCCCGGGAACGAAGGAGATGTAGTTGTGGGAGCTCCGGAAAAACAGGTCACCAACCTGTGACCTGCGAGCTCCCGACGATGTCGTCCACTGGGCCCGCGGCCGAGCCCCGGATTCAGGTCGCCGCCGCCGGAACGCCGCCTCAGCCCCGAGTCGTGCCGCTGACACCGGAACGCCGCCACTGCTCCGAATTCTAAATAACCTCCACCTGCGTCAGAAGGAAGGACATTTCTCTTCCAAGATCCAGCATGGACCAGACGGGACGAATGACCTCCACCTGGGTCAGAAGGAAGGACACTTCTCCAAGATCCTGTCTAGGAATTTCAAAGGGGAGTTGAATGGTGCTTCCCACCCTCTTACCCACGCAGCATTCTGGTAAACCTCTCCTGCACCCTCTCCAAAGCCTCCACATCATGTTCACAAGTAATAGGAGCAGAATTAGGCCATTCGACCCATCACGTCTACTCCGCCATTCAATCATGGCTGGTCTCTCTCTCCCTCCTAACCCCATTCTCCTGCCTCCTCCCCATAGCCCCTGACACCCGTACTAATCAAATTAAACTGCTAATCACCGTACTAATCACCCCGTACATCCTTCCTGTAACGGGCCTGGCATTCCCTGTTTTTGTTTCAAGGAGGAAAAGCCACAAACTGGGAAGGTGGTATTCGGGTTCCAGGTCTCCTCCGATGGCCTGGAGTTCTGGCAGCGGGCAAGGAAATCCATGGGCCGACCAGTAACATGGACCTCTTCCCAACAATTGCCAAGCTGGCCGGAGCCACAATGCCAAGCGACCGGTAAGCGGCTGGGCTTCCAGAGGCAAGGGTTGCCAACATTGCATTTTAACCAAGGATAGACACAAAGTGCAGGCGTAACTCAGCGGGTCAGGCAGCATCTCGAGAGAAAAGGAATAGGTGGAAGGAACAGCAGATACTGATTTAAACCGAAGATAGACACAAAAAGCTGGAGTAACTCAGCTGGACATGGCTGCATGACAGGACAACACACAATCCTCCGAAATTTCCGCCACCTCCAACGGGATCCCACCGCTAGCCACATCTTCCCATCTCCACCCCTTTCCGCCTTCTGCAGAAACTGTTCCCTCCGCAACTCCCTGGTTAACTCATCCCTTCCCACCCAAACCACCCCCTCCCCAGGTACCTTCCCCCACAACCGCAGGAGATGCAACACCTGTCGCTACACCCCCTCCCTCGACTCTGTCCAGGGACCCCTTTCAGGTTAGGCAGAGGCTCACTTGCACATCCTCCAACCTCATCTACTGTATCCATTGTTCAAGATGTGGACTCTTATACATCAGCGAGACTCAATGAGACCAAACGCAGACTGGGCGATCGTTTCATGAAACACCTTCGCACGGCCCGCGATGAACCTACCTGATCTCCCGGTTGCTGGACATTTTAATTCTCCTTCAAATTCCTACACAGACCTCTCTGCCCTCGGCCTCCTCCGTTGTCAGAGTGAGGCTAAACGCAAATTGGAGGAACAGCATCTCATATTTCACTTGGGCAGCAGTGGTATGAATATTGATTTCTCTCCCTTCAGGTAGTCCCGGCATTCCCTCTCTCTCTATCCCTCCCCCACACAAGTCGCACCAGCTTCTAGTTCTCACCCAACAAACAGCTAACAATGGCCTGTTTCCTTGATCATCGTTACTTGTTTTGCATATCTTTCATTCATTGTTCTTTATATCTCCACATCACCATCTAGATCTCTCGTTTCCCTTATCCCAAACCAGTCTGAAGAAGGGTCTCGACCCGAAACGTCACCCATTCCTTCTCTCCACAGATGCTGCCTGTCCCACTGAGTTACTCCAGCCTTTTGTATCTAGCATCACTATAGAGGTGGAATGGGTAACAATAGACAATAGGTGCAGGAGTAGGCCATTCGGCCCTTCGAGCCAGCACCACCATTCAATGTGATCATGGCTGACTTTTGGGTCGGGACCCATCTTCAGACTGAGAGTCGAGGTGGTGGGTTGGGGTGGGGGGGGAGGGTAGTAGAAGTGAACTGGAGGAGCCAAAGGGTGGTGGGTGTATGGAACAAGATGCCAGAGGAGGTAGTTGCGGCTAGGACTATCTCAACATTTAAGAAACCGTCAGATACATGGATAGGAGGTGGTTTGGAGAGATATGGACCAAATGTGGGCAGGTGGGACTAGTGTAGATAGAACATGTCGGCCTGTGTGGGCAAGTTGGGCCAAAGGATGTATTTCCACGCTGTATAACTCTATGACTCTAAGAGGTCAGAACTAATCAGGGTATCCTAGCCTGTCCATCCTCTCCCTATAGCTCAGGCAACCAAGTCCAAGCCACATCCTCATTAAAAAGAGAGTATCATGAATGACATTTTATGTAAATTCTGAGCTGTGTTTAATTCATCATGGCAACGTGTTTGGCATGAGCATAGTTTGAACGTGCAGGCCTGTTCCTGTGCTATGCTGTTCTATGTTCTCCTAAGATAGACTCAAAATGCTTGAGTAACTCAGCAGGTCAGGCGGCGTCTTCGGAGAAAAGGAATAGGTGACGTTTCGGGTCGGAACCCTTCTCCAGACTCTCAACCCGAAACGTCACCTATTCCTTTTCTCCAGAGGTACTGCCTGACCCGCTGAGTTACTCCAGCAATTTGTGTCTTTCTTCAGGGTAAACCAGCATCTGCAGTTCCTTCCCACGCCTATGTTCACCTATCTTCCCTTTGCTCCACCCCTCCTCCCAGCTTTCTGCTCTCTCCAGAGACAACTCTCTCCTGACATAATCATCCCTCTCCAATGGCCCTTCATCATCCCCAGGGACTCTCTCATCCATAGTCAGAATGGAGAGACACAAAATGCTGGAGTAACTCAGCGGGAACAGGCTGCATCTCTGGAGAGAAGGAGTGAGTGATGTTTTGTGTCGAGACTCTTCTTCAGCCGAAGAGTCATGGGAGAGAGGTCGAGAGATATGGAAGGGTAAGGTGTGAAAAGGACAATGGTCTGTGGTTGGCCAACTGCTCTGCTTTAGTGACAGAAAACTGAAATCTGCCTTGATATTTCCGTCCCCAAGGATAATCGACGGTCGGGACTTGATGCCTTTGCTCCGAGATGAAGCACTGTGGTCAGAACACGAGTTTCTCTTCCATTACTGTAACGGCTACTTAAGTGCTGCTCGCTGGCATCCGAGGAACAGTAAGTTCTTTCCATTGTATTGGTCCCAGGTGCGTTTGTGTTGGCGCGGGCTCGGTTTGTGCATTGGAGACAAAGGAACTGCAGCTGCCTCAATCCTGAACAAAACACAAAGTGCTGGAGGCACACAGCGGGGTAAGAGTTTAAGATGTAGGTGTGATGTTTGTTCTCAGGAGACTAGCTGAGTAGTAGGGTGAGAAGTTGGGGGGGGGGGGGGGGGGGGGGATGCAAGGGTTACTTGAAATTAAAGAAATCAACGTTCATATCTCTGGAGATACAAAATGAATGAATGAATAGGTTTATTGGCCAAGTATTCACATACAAGGAATTTGCCTTGGTGCTCCTCCCACAAGTGACAACGTGACTTACAGTGACAGTTAAGAAATATACATGAAACACTAAATAATAATAAAACATTATCGATTAAACATGTGAATTAAATAAAATACCCCAGCAAAAGGAGGCTACAGATTTTTGGTTATTGAATAGGGCTACTACTCACGGAAAAAAGCTGGAGTAACTCAGCGGGACAGGCAGCATCTCTGGAGAGAAGGAATGGGTGACGCTTTGGGTCGAGACCCTTCTTCAAACTGGGAATTGGGAGAGAGTGAGTCTAAGAGATATGAAGGGCAGGGTGTGAAAACGACAGATCAAAGCAGAGGAAGTTTGTTCCCGATGATGGGGAAGTCCAGGACAAGGGGTCACAGCTTAAGGATAAGGGGGAAATCCTTTAAAACCGAGATGAGAAAAACTTTTTTCACACAGAGAGTGGTGAATCTCTGGAACTCTCTGCCACAGCGGGTAGTTGAGGCCAGTTCATTGGCTATATTTAAGAGGGAGTTAGATGTGGCCCTTGTGGCTAAAGGGATCAGGGGGTATGGAGAGAAGGCAGGTACAGGATACTGAGTTGGATGATCAGCCATGATCATATTGAATGGCGGTGCAGGTTCGAAGGGCCGAATGGCCTACTCCTGCACCTAATTTCTATGTTTCTATGATAAGGAAATGTAGGATGGTTTATTGTGAGCTGAGGGGAAGGTGACAAGGAGGCATGCAATCAGTAAAATTAATCAGAAGGACAGTGAAACTAGTCGGAGAACTAGGGTGGGGGAAGGATGGAGATCAAGGGTTACTTGAAATCAGATAAATCAATTTTCATACCGCTGTTGTAATCTGACCAAAGGAAATACGAGGTGTAGTTCCTCCAATTTGCATGTTCTCTCTGTCTCTGACAGTGGAGGAGGCCCAGGGCAGAATAGGGAAGGGAAGATGTTTGGCAATGGGAAGATGGCGTAGGCCAAGGCGGACTGAGCGTAGATGTTCAGCCAAATGATCGCCCATTCTACGCTTGGTTTCACCAGTATATGGGACCAGCATCTGCAGATCCTTTTTTGTCCAGCATTTTTGTCGGGCAGAGGTTCACTTGCACCTCCTCCAGTCTCATCTATTGCATCCGCTGCTCTAGGTGTCAGCTTCTCTACATCGATGAGACCAAGCACAGGTTTGGCGATCGCTTCGCCCAACACCTCCGCTCGGTTCACACTAACCAACCTGATCTCCCAGTGGCTCAGCACTTCAACTCTGCTGACTGGACTAATCCCTTTACTGCTATCCAAATGCCCCATTATTACCTCTTTAATAATTGAGTCCAGCATCTTTCCCACCACCGAAGTCAGGCTAACTGGTCTGTAATACCCCGTTTTCTCTCTCGCTCCTTTCTTGAAAAGTGGTATAACATTAGCTATCCTCCAATCCACAGGAACTGATCCTGAATCTATAGAACATTGGAAAATGATCAACAATGTGTCCACTATTTCTAGAGCCACCTCCCTGAGGACCCTGGGATGCAGACCATCAGGCCCAGGGGATTTATCATCCTTCAGTCCCATTAGCCTACCCAATACTATTTCTCGCCTAATAAAACATTATTTCAGTTCCTCTACCCCCTTAGATCCTATGACCTCCAGTACTTCTGGGAGATTGTTTGTGTCTTCCTTAGTGAAGACAGATCCGAAATACCTGTTCAACTCTTCTTCCATTTCCTTGTAGCCCATAATAATTTCCCCCGTGTCTGCCTTCAAGGGACCCACATTTGACTTTGCTACTCTTTTTCCCTTAACATATCTAAAGAGGCTATTACTGTCCTTTTTTACATTCCTGGCCAGCTTCCCCTCGTACTTCACCTTTTCAGCCCGTTTTGTTTCCTTCTGTTGTCCTATGAAAGTTTTCCAATCCTCTGGCTTCCGGCTACTCTTTATTGTGTTTAAGAGCTCTATCTAACTCTCTCTTGAAAGCATCCAGAGAATTGGCCTCCACTGCCTTCTGAGGCAGAGAATTCCACAGATTCACAACTCTCGGGGTGAAAATGTTTTTCCTCATCTCCGTTCTAAATGGCTTACCCCTTATACTTAAACTGTGGCCCCTGGGTTCTTGTCCCACCGAGGCACTTTGTGTCTATCTTGGGTGTAAACCAGCATCTGCAGTTCCTTCCTGCAGTATCTCCTGAGTGACAAGCTTATGTCACTTGACTTTATTATTAAAATGTGTAATGTGGTCCAGGGTGACACAGAAAATATGGAAATATGGTCTATCAATTTGGAAAGTTATAGATATATTACACAGAAATGCTATTCGAGAGGGTTGTTGGCGCAGTCACCAATCACACAGCTGCCGTACCGTAAATCTGTCAGGTGTATGAAATATTATCCTCCTGTAATTACTTTTGCATATTAAAGGAGTACATGACGTGGATGTGTTGGCCAGCCATGACTGCCACTCTCAGGTGCTGACACGTGCTAATGTTTGGTTTAGTTCAGAGATACAGCGTGGAAACAGGCCCTTCGGCCCACCGGGTCCACACCAAGCCAACCAGCGATCCCCACACATTACCACTATCTTATACGCACTGGGAACATTGATGCCAAGCCAATTAACCTGCAAACCTGTGCATCTTTGCGTGTGGGAGGTAAACTGAAGCTCTCGGAGAAAACCCACGCAGGTCACGAGGAGAACGTACAGACTCCGTACGGCCAGCACCCGTAGTCAGGATCAAATCAGTGTTTGTGGCGCTCTAAGGCAGCAACTCTACCGCTGCACCACCGTGCCACCCTCTAAGGGTTAGGGTTATGTAGTCAAAATGGGTGAAACACAGAAGGAACTTGGTGTGTAGGAAGGAACCGCAGATGCTGGTTTACACCGAAGATACGACACAAAATGCTGGAGTGGCTCAGCAGCACCTGCAGCATCTCTGGAGAGAAGGAATGGGTGACGTTTCGGGTCGAGACTCTTCTTCAGACTGAGAGTCAGGGGAGAGGGAGACATAGAGATATGGAAGGATATGGTGTGAAAACATTGATCAATGGGTACAATGATCAAGGCAATGTAGAATGGTACATTGTTAGCTATGGGGAAGGTGACAACGAGACATACAATAGACAAATAGATGCAGGAGTAGACCATTCGGCCCTTCAAACCTGCACCGCCATTCAATGTGATCATGGCTGATCATACTATCAGCGACATTTAATTAGGAGGAGAGTGGAACTATTCAGAGAATTAGGCCGGGGGTGGGATGGAGAGAGAGGGAAGGCGAGGGTTACTTGACGTTAGAGAAACTTCATCCTCCACTGTCACAGCAACACCATGAGCCGTCACAGAAGTCTGATGCTTTAGGACAACACGGTGGCTCTGCGAGTTGAGCCACTGCCTCACAGCGCCAGAGACCCAGGTTTGATCCTGACCTCGGGCGTTGTCTGTGTGTGTGTGTGTGTGTGTGGAGTTTGCACGTTACAACATTGAAACAGGCCTTTAGGCTGGCCTGCCTGCACTGACCAGCAATCGCCCACACGCTAGTTCTATCCTAGGCACGAGGAACAATTTACAGAAGCACATTGGCCTGCATACCTGCACGTCTTTGCAGTGTGGGAAGAAACCGGAGCACCCGGAGAAAACCCACGCGGTCACGGGGAGAACGTACAAACTCCATACAGGCAAGCACCCGGAGTCAGGATCCACACCGCACTAAATGGTGATGGTTGGTCGGCATGGACCCGGTGGGCCGAAGGGCATGTTTCCGCACTGTATCTCTAAAACTAAAGGGACCCTAGCATGAATGACGGTGAAACAACAATGGCAGGAATGTCTGGGAATGATATTCGGAAGATGCCGGATCTTTTCATTCCAAAGAGCAAGACGGATTCTAAAGGGAGAATGAGGTGACCACGGCTGTCAAGGGAAGTCAATGACAGCATAAAACTAAAAGAGAAGGCATATAACATTACAAAGATTAATCGGAAGCTGGTGGATTGGAATCTTGTAAAACACTACAGAAGGTAATTAAAAAGCCAAGACGGGCAGAAAAGATGAAATATGAAAGTAAGCTAGCCAAGGGGCATCCCTGTGGCGCACCTTACAGCGCCAGAGTCCCGGGCTCGATCCTGACCACGGGTGCTGCCTGTACGGAGTTTCTACCTTCTCCCTCTGTGTGTAGGTTTTCTCAGGGTGCTCCCGTTACCTCCCACACTCCAAAGACGTACAGCTTTGTAGCTGCAGTGGCTTAGGTAAAATTGGCAGTGGCTCAATGGAAAAAACCCGCAAAACAGGAACAGTGGCTAGAAATCGTGCAAGACATCTTTAATCTGGAGAAACTGATGTATTTCTTGAGTCAGGGAGAATTCATTTGAGAAGATCTGGGAAAAATGGACCGTTTATTTGAGCCATGACACCAACGAGCTTCCAGTGGAAG
Source organism: Leucoraja erinaceus (assembly GCF_028641065.1). Classification (NCBI taxonomy): domain Eukaryota; kingdom Metazoa; phylum Chordata; class Chondrichthyes; order Rajiformes; family Rajidae; genus Leucoraja; species Leucoraja erinaceus. The sequence goes on from NC_073421.1 coordinate 395,172, forward strand.
TGGTGGAGGCAGGTTCGATTTTATCATTTAAAAATAAATTGGATAGGTATATGGACGGGAAAGGAATAGAGGGTTATGGTCTGAGTGCAGGTAGATGGGACTAGGTGAGAATAAGTGTTCGGCATGGACCAGAAGGGCCGAGATGGCCTGTTTCCATGCTGTAAATGTTATATGGTTATAAATGCCGACCTAGATATGGGAAGATCAGCCCTGATCACAATGAATGGCGGTGCTGGCTTGAAGGGCCGAATGGCCTCCTCCTGCACCTATTTTCTATGTTTCTAAGATTGTGTTATATACAACTAGATGGTATGTTTGTGCAAATATTGAAATATCTCCAGATAACTAATCATTGTAATTGTGTTTTAATTTGGTAAGTTTAACCACGCGGTCTTATTCCATTTTAAAAAATTTATTTACCTCGTTTATTCCCTATTTATTTATTTTTTTAATTTTGATTATTGTTTTTCTTATTGTGTTTTATTTATGGTGATGGTGTTGCACTGTTTTGTATATATCTCTGTGGAAAATCAATAAATACTTGTGGAAAAAATAAATGAATAAATAAATAAATGGGTGGGATTGTGGCTTGACCCAAGTGTGCAGGATAGTGTTAACATACGGGGTGATCACCGGCCAGCGCGGACTCAGTGGGCCGAAGGGCCTGTTTCCGCACTGTGTCTCTCTGAAATCGGAAACTGTTATTTTAAGGCGTATTGAATAACCCGCCCCGTTTTGTCTCTCCCAGGCTCCGCAGTTTGGAAGGTCCATTTCTTCACCCCCAACTTCTACCCAGAAGGGTCGCAGGGTTGCTTCGACACGCATGTTTGTCTCTGCTACGGACGGGATGTCAGCCACCACAGCCCACCCCTCCTTTACGACCTGCTGGGAGACCCCGGGGAGACCCGACCACTGACCCCCGCCTCTGAACCCCGCCACCAGCGCATCTTGGAGGTGATCTCCTCCGCAGTGGAGGACCACCGGAGGACCCTGGGGCCAGTCCCCGATCAGCTGTCTGTGGGTAACCTGGTGTGGAAACCCTGGCTCCAGCCCTGCTGTAGTAGCTCCTGGCAGCTCTGCCACTGTGACCACCGGGAAGGGGGCAAGAGTACCCCGCGGGACGGGGATTCCCCATCCCAAACCCCAGCTTGACTTGCTCCGTGATCCATGCCACGGTTTGCGTGCTTCCCACGGGTGTTGAGCCTTGGCCTGCTGTGTCAACCCTCGCTTCCTCTGCCACCTCCTCCATTCCCTCCTCTCTTTCCACCACTTTCCATTCCCCCTCTCTCCTTCCTCCTTCTCTGACTCCCTCGCTTTCTTCCCCCTCTTCCTCCACACCTCCCTTCATTGACCATCCGACTCCCCTTCCTCCATCCCTCTCTTCATCTCTCTCTACATGCATCTCTCTCCGTCCTTCCCCTTTCTCCCCGTCCTTCCTCTCTCTTCATCCCCTCTTTCTCTCTGTACCCTCTTCTCCCTGCCCCCCCTTCTCACTGGCCGCCCTCTCTCTCACTGACCCCCCTCGCTCCCCCCTTTCTTTCTGTCCTCCCTTTCATTCCTCTCCTTCTCTCCACCCCTCCCCTCCTTCTCTTCACCCCTCCTTCTCTCTGCCCCGCCTTATCTCTCCGTTTTCCCCTTCTCTCCATTCCCCCCTCTCACTCTGTCCCCCCCTTTCTTTCTTGTCCCCCCGCTTTCTCTCTGCTCCGTCTTTCTGTTTCACCTCTTTTCTCCACCCCCTTCTCTATCCCTGCCCCCCCCCCCCCCCCCTCCGTCCCCCCTCACCATCCCTCTTTCTCATTCACACTTTTTGCATTGATAGAAACATAGAAATTAGGTGCAGGAGTAGGCCATTCGACCCTTCGAGCCTGCACCGCCATTCAATATGATCATGGCTGATCATCCAACTCAGTATCCTGTACCTGCCTTCTCTCCATACCCTCTGATCCCCTTAGCCACAAGGGCCACATCTAACTCCCTCTTAAATATAGCCAATGAACTGGCCTCGACTACCCTCTGTGGCAGAGAGTTCCCGAGATTCACCACTCTCTGTGTGAAAAAAGTTCTGACGAGTCACCCCTCCATTTCTCTTCTCTTTGCCATCCAACCTCTCCCATCCCCCTTCTCTATCTCCACCTGCCCTCCCCCGCCTATCCCCCTGACTGCCCCTCGGGTAAATTGTCCACTTAAACCTCCCCCCTATCTGGTAAACCTGCAGGTTGTTCGAAGAATTCAGCATAGGAAGTTTACCTCCATCTTGAATCCAGGATGCTCCACGAGGTGCTTGGCATCCTTGTCCCGGTTACCCATTGTTACGAAGTTTACGCCATACTAAGAGAAGAATCAACTAAAGGAAAGAGACGCAACTATCTTCCAGTGGCCTGTTCTGGATCCTAGTCATGTGGCACGGAAACAGGCCCTTTGGCCCATCTCGTCCAAGATGCCCCATCCAAGCTGGTCCTGTTTACCCGCAATTGGTCCTGCTGTGATAGTACCAGCGTCATCTACCTCCTCTGACAGCCCCTTCCATACAGCCATCCGGAGGCTAGTCATTATTGAGTATTTGCACAAACTGAAAGGATATTCCCAGCCTTGCACTCTATCTCCTCACTTGTCGCAGGATCTGTAAAACGGGCAGTAAACCATCTCGTTGACATTGTGATGATGAGCCAAAGTGGCACAGAACTTCATCTTGGAAGAATTGGACCATATAATTTACAAGAGAACTCTGTGAAACTCTGTCTGAAGAAGGGTCTCAACCCGAAACGTCACCTATTCCTTTTTCTCCAGAGGTGCTGTCTGACCCGCTGAGTTACTCTAATTTTTTGTGCCTATCTTCAGTTTAAACCAGCATCTGCAATTCCTTCCCACACGTTGATTTCGAAGCTGGGTTCAATAGGAAAAATCAGACAATAAAAATTACAATTGTATTAAGGAATAGCAAATTTAATTACCTTAAATGTCCCCAGAGGGTGTTTGACACCAACGAAGGAGGGGGAAATAATCGGTGATCCTAAAACTCAGTCATGCCAAGAAAGAAGCCAATAGACGCGTTTGACAAGCAAATGAATATTGATATACACTGCCCTTTCAAAATCCCCTACAATCATCAATTATTATTTTTTTCCTATTATAAGCCACGTCCATTGTGTTAATCAAAGTAAGAATTTTGAATATCATTTATGAGAGGAACTTTAAATTTTAAAAATAGCCTATCAAGGATATGAATGTCGTGTAATTTTGCAGAATGTCTGAATGTTGCAAAATGTGTGTTAGACTGTTATCTTTCTGTCAGTGGAGGAATTCAGAAGTGGAACTGTCTGCACCAGGAAAGGTAAATAAGATAAAACAAAAGGAGGATATGGATAAACAGCCTAGAACAGTACAGCACAGGTACGAGGCCCTTTGGCCCACAATATCTGTGCTGAACATAGAACAGTAGAGTACAGGAACAGGCCCTTCAGCCCACAATGTCTGTGACGAACATGATGCCGTTAACCTAATCTCCCCTGCCTGCACGTAATCCGTATCACTCCATTCCCTGCATATCCACGTGTCTATTTAAAAGCCTCTTAAACGCCACGATTGTATCTGCCTCCACCCGCAGCCCTATCAGAGCGTTCCAGGCACCCTCCTCCCTCTGTGTGAATCAACTTGCCCCTACACATCTCTAAATTTTGCCATTTTTACCTAAAGCTATGTCCTCTAGTCTTGATATTTCCGCCCTGTGACAAAAGTTCTGACTGTTTATGCCTCTCATCATTTATTTTAATACTTCCATCAGGTCACCCCACAACCTCCGATGTTTCAGAGAAATCAGTGTAAGTTTGTCCAACCTCTCCCTGTAGCATAACCCCTCTAAATCAGGCAGCATTCTGGCAAACCTCCTCTGCACACTCCACATTGTTCCTGTAATGTGGTTGACGTAATACTCCAAAGCTGTGCGGTCTAATCTTTGACATCTACGCCCTGGGAATAAGGTTCTGCCTGGCTAATTTTCTCTCAGCTCTCCTCTCAACCTCCGACGTTCCCAGAGAAAACAATCCACCATTGTCCAACCTCTCCTGGTGGCCCAGCGGCAGAGTTGCCGCCTTACAGCGAATGCAGCACCGGAGACCCGGGTTCGATCCTGACTACGGGTGCTGTCTGTACGGAGTTTGTACGTTCTCACTACCTGCGTGGGTTTTCTCCGAGACCTTTGGTTTCCTCCCCCAGATGTACAGGTAAGTAGGCTAATTGGCTTGAAAAAATGTAAAAATTGTCCCTCGCGGGTGTAGTGTTAGTGTGCGGAGATCGCTGGTCGGCGCGGACCCGGTGGGCCAAAGGGCCTGTTTCCGCGCTGTATCTCCAAACTAAACTAAACCCGCTAATCCAGACAGATTCATAATCTGGTACCGTGCTTAATTCCACAACACGTAGGATTACATAGAATATACATCCCAAGAGGTCGATGCCGGTGTTTCTGCTTCCTTCCGAGCTGCTTCTATCTCTCCTCATCCATAAGAGGCAGCACGGTGGCACAGCGGTAGAGTTGCTTCCCTGCAGCGCCAGTCACACCCGTGTTCAACCCAGACCACGGGTATGGAGTTTGTTTGTTCTCCCTGTGACCGCGTGGGATTTCTCCGGGTGCTCTGGTTTCCCCCTGCACTCCAAAGACGTGCATGTTTGTAGGTTAATTGGCTTCTGTGAATTGTCTCCAGGGGGGAAATTTCACCTACCCAGGGGGTAAATGTGTTGATTGTGGATTTGTACATATTTGTTCTCATTGACTGACTGTGTTTGGTTCTAGTATACCGGTATCTGTTCATCGTTAGTTGTTCATAAGTAAGTGAAATAACTTTGTCGGGTGCTATTAAAGTTGCATGGGGTAAACGGGATGAAGAAGGTTGGGAATTGTTATAGAGGTGTCCAAAATCATGAGAGGAATAGATCAGGTAGATGCACAGTCTTTTACCCAGAGGAAGGGAATCGAGGACCAGAGGACACGGGTTCAAGGTGAAGGGGATAAGATTTAATAGGAATCCGAGGGGTAACCTTTTCACACAGAGGATGGTGGGTGTATGGAACGAGCTGCCAGAGGAGGTAGTTGAGGCTGGGACTATCCCATTGTTTAAGAAACAGTTGGTATGTGGCTAGGACAGGTTTGTAGGGTTATGGACCAAGCACAGACAAGTGGGAGTAGTCTAGATGGGACATTGTTGGCCGGTGTGGGCGAGAAGGGCCGAAGGGCCTGTTTCCACACTGTGTCACTCTATGACTCTATAAGTCAGTGAAAATAAATAAAACAAGACCTCAGTGCAATATAATTAGAAAACAAGTCTATGGTAGTCCATAGTAGACCACCCTATGGTAGGTGGTCTCTAGTGTTCTATTGTCGAGGAAGGATTAGGGTGGTGCAGGTCAGTTCAAGACCTTGATGGTTGTAGGAAGTAGCCTAGGACTTCAGGCCTGTCTATCTCCTGCCCGAGGGTAGCAGTGAGAAGAGGGCACAGGCCGGGTGGTGGGGATCCTTGATGATCGATGCCATCTTCTTGAGGCAGCGCCTGGTGCAGTTGGTGACCAGGGCTGAGTACACCTCTCTCTGCAGCCTCTGGGAATTCCTGCACCAAATGGATCCAATTGATGCCAGCATCCATGGGCCTCACTGTAGCGCAGTGGTAGAGTTGCTGCCCTACGGCGCCAGAGACCCGGGTTGAATATGTACGGAGTTTCTACCTTCTCCCTGTGACCGCGTGAGTTTCCTCTGGGTGCCCTGGTTTCTTCCCACATCCCAAAGCAGGTTTGTAGCTTGACACAAAATGCTAGAGTAACTCAGTGGGACGGGCAACATCTCTGGAGAGAAGGAACGGGCGACGGTTCCTGTCGAGACCCTTCTGCAGACAGGTTTGTGGATTAATTGGCCTCTGTACATTACCGCTAGTGTGAAAGATGCAAAGCTGGGATAACAGGAGTACAAATGTAAGGGTGATCGATGGTCTCGTGGGCTGATGGACCATGCTGAGTTTCCACGCTGTATCTCTAAACAAAACTAAGCTTACTCTACCTTTTGTTCAAGAAGGAGCTGCAGAAGCTGGAAAAATCGAAGGTAGACAAAAATGCTGGAGAAACTCAGCGGGTGAGGCAGCATCTATGGAGCGAAGGAATAGGTGACGTTTCGGGCCGAAACCCTTCCTCAGCACCATTTGTTCTGTACCTTTTCATACCCCTAGCTTCCATCTCCCCTGACTCTCAGTCTGAAGAAGGGTCTCGGCCCGAAATGCCACCTATTCCTTTTCTCCAGAGACCTTTGTTATCCAGCATTTTGTTATCTATGAGCTAAACTGTGCCTCTTTGTACAGTAGTGGGACTACCACGCCGGCTTTATATGTGAATGGTGAGGCAAAGGCTTTGATACTCAGATGAAAAGTGAAGTTGACTTGGAATTAAACAGAGCAATGCTGGAGTAACTCAGCGGGACAGGCAGCATCTCTGGAGAGAAGGAATGGGTGACGTCTCTGATCGAGACCTTTTTTCGGACCTGTCCGTATCACTGTTCTAACTGGCATTCAAAAGCCAAAAGTTAATGTCACAGTAGGTCAGAGGCAATAGGTTTAGGTTTATTATTATTGTCATGTGTACCGAGGTACAGTGAAAAGCTTTGTTTTGCATGCCATTCAATCATATCCGATAATACTAGGCGTAAATACAATCAAGACAAACTCAAGCACAATACGCAGCACAGTGACACAGCTGGTAGAGCTGCTGCCTCACAGCGCCAGAGACCCGGGCTCGATCCTGAACTTGGGTGCTATCTGCGTGTGGAAATCGCACGTTCTCCCTGTGACCGCGTGGGTTTCCTCCAGGTGCTCATGTTTCCTCCCCATCCTAAAGACACGTGGGCTTGTAGGTTAATTGCCCCTAGTGTGTAGAACTAGTGTGAATTTGTGATTGATGGTTGGCATGGACTCAGTCGACCGAAGGACCTGTTTTCATGCTGTATCTCTGAAATTGAAACTATTCTTAAAAACTAGATGGAGCAAAGGGGAAGATACAGAGTGGAGAATATAGTTCTCAGCGTTGTGCGTGCTTTCAAGCTTCTGTGCCTTCTGAAGGTAAAGAGGAGGGACAAAAGCTACAAGGATCTGTAGATTTTGCAGCATGTCCGCTTGGATCTACTTGACTATCCGGCTGCCAAACACTTCAATTCCCCTTCCCATTCCCACACTGACCTTTCTGTCCTGGGCCTCCTCCACGGCCCGAATCAGGCCAAACACAAATTGGAGGAGTAGCACCTTCTATTATGCTTACGCAGCGTGCAACCCAGCGGTATGAACTTTGCTTTCTCTAACTTCAAGTAACCCTTTCTTTCCCTCTCCATCCCATCCCCACCCAAGTTGTACTAGAAACATAGAAAATAGGTGCAGGAGTAGGCCATTCGGCCCTTCGAGCCTGCACCATTCGCCATTCAATATGATCATGGCTGATCATCCAACTCAGTATCCCATCCCTGCCTTCTGTCCATACCCCCTGATCCCTTTAGCCACAAGGGCCACATCTAACCCCCTCTTAAATATAGCCAATGAACTGGCCTCAACTACCTTCTGTGCCAGAGAATTCCACCGATTCACCACTCTCTGTGTAACAAATGATTTTCTCATCTCGGTCTTAAAAGACTTCCCCCTTTATCCTTAAACTGTGACCCCTAGTTCTGGACTTCCCCAACATCGGGAATAATCTTCCTGCATCTAGCCTGTCCAACCCCTTAAGAATGTTGTAAGTTTCTATAAGATCCTCCCTCAATCTTCTCCAGCATTTTTATCTGTCTCCTTTATCTTTTTTGCATATCTTTCATTCATTTGTTCTACATCACCGTCTATATCTCTTGATTCCCTTGCCCCAGACTCGGTCTGAAGAAGGGTCTCGACCAGAAACGTCGCCTATTCCATTTCTCCATGTTGCCTGACCCGCTGAGTTACTCCAGGTTTTTGTGCCTACGGTTTAAACCAGCATCTGCAGTTCCATCCTGCAGCAGAAAGTTGCCTTCCTCTGTCTTTGATAAAGCATCTATTTATTGGTTTGAATCATCAACTATTTTTGACGTCTCAGAAATCTGTGAATGAGAGATACTGGGATATTATCAGCCTGCGTCATTACTTTTAATGGACTGTGCCTCAAACACCCACAGATTACTCAGTTCCTTTATCCCATTTAGACATTTAATTTTCCAGGAGTCTTAATTCTCCCAACAAAACGTGTTCGCTCACATTTATTCATCTTGAAGTTAATGCGTCAATTACAGACCTGTGGTGAAATCTCTTTAATGACTTCCCGAAATTTATCAGAATGCTTCCCGCCATTGTCAAAATTCCCCAATTAGCAGTCATTCACAGGTTTAGAATAACTTAATCAGAATCCAAACTGATTCCTTTATTTTAAAAGCAACCGATGCCTTATTTGTGGCAAAGAAGGGCGAGAGCAGAAAGAGATGCAAGAAACTGCAGATTCTGGAATTCTGAGCAAAGCACGAAATGCTGGAGTAACTCAGCGGGTCAGGCAGCATATAGGGCGATCACGGTGGCACAGTGGTAGAGTTGCTGCCTTACAGCAAAATGCAGCGCCAGAGACCCGGGTTCGATCCCGACTACGGGTGCTGTCTGTATGGCGTTTGTACGTTCTCCCCGTGACCTGCGTGGGTTTTTCTCCGAGATCTTCGATTCCCTCCCACACTCCAAAGACGTACAGGTTTGTAGGTTAATTGGCTTGGTTTAAAAAAAACATTTTAAGTAAAATTGTCCAAGCTCATAGAAACAGAAAATAGGTGCAGGGGGAGGCCATTCGGCCCTTCGAGCCTGCACCACCATTCAATATGATCATGGCTGATCATCCAACTCGGTATCCTGTACCTGCCTTCTCCATACCCCCTGATCCCTTTAGCCACAAGGGCCACATCTAACTCCCTCATAAATATAGCCAATGGACTGGCCTCAACTTTGAGCTTGTGTAATGTCCGTAGCGGGTACATAGGAGCTCGTGGATGTCCCGTAGCGGCTCGTACGAGTAACGATAGGTACCCGGGAGACCCGGTAAACTCGTGACGTTTTTTCAACACTGAAAAATGTCCACGAGTAAAAAAATACTTGTGATGAAAAAAATGGTTACTTTTTACTTGTACGAGCCGCTACATACATTACACGAGCTCGAATCAGGGGAGAACTCGGGAGATCACTTGAATTGTCTCGTACAGTGGGACAGGCCCTTAAGGCAGCATCTGTGGAAAGAGGGACAAAGGTTGCATCAGGTGAAAGATTCAGACAACGGGGTCTTTAACGTTGTCTTGTCTTCCACAGATGTTGCCTGACCTAGTTTTCTTCTTCTGTCACAGTTTAAGGATACACAGTTTAAGAGGGAAGTATTTTAGGACCGAGATGAGAAAATCATTTTTCACACAGAGAGTGGTGAATCTGTGGAATTCTCTGCCACAGAAGGTAGTTGAGGCCAGTTCATTGGCTATATTTAAGAGGGAGTTAGAGGAGGCCCTTGTGGCTAAAGGGATCAGGGGGTATGGAGAGAAGGCAGGGATGGGATACTGAGTTGGATGATCAGCCATGATCATATTGGATGGCGGTGCAGGCTCGAAGGGCCGAATGGCCTACTCCTGCACCTATTGTCTATGTTTCTGTTGTGTGTGTCTTTTAGACCTGCAGCTCCGTTGAGGCGAGCCAGGCCAACATGTCATCGTCCAGGTCAATCAGACCTTGTTCACCATTGGGTGGCCGGTGTTTGGGGCAACTGGTGACGATGTGCTCCACTGTCGGTGTTGGGTCCCCACACTGACAGGAGGCGCTCACTGTCCACGAGGCCCCACCTCTTCATCGCTACTCCATAGCGTCCGACGCCGGTCCTCAAGCGGTTGAGGGTTGTCCACTGCTTTCAGGGAAGGTCCTGGCCAGGGACGTCCATGGGGTCATTGATGTACTGGTGTAGCCTAGATGGTTCCGCTGACTTCCACTGGTCTCTCCATCTCGTCTTGGCCCAGGCGGCCTTGGAAGTGTCAGCCGGTGTTGTGCAGAGCAGCTCTTGGGCGTGCGTGGCAAAGGGGTGCCGTGACCTGAGGCACACTCATCGTGGTGTCTCTGTGACGATCTGATCTAGTTTTGTTCCCGGTGTTTTCTGTTTTAGCAATGTTTCAGGCTGTCGAACTACAGGAGTTGCACCATTTATTTTTATGGAGCCCAGTCTCATCCCTTCTCAGATATCTGAGTTGTGCATTATTTGTTAGTGTCGAAACTGTTTATAAGCATTAAGTATTCCCAAATTATTTCTGTTTTCTTGACAGCAGCCACTTTCTTGTTGAGTTTAGTTTATTGTCGCGTGTACTGAGGTACAGTGAAAAGCTTTTGTTGCGCGCCAAACCAGTCAGTGGAAAGACTATACATGATTACAATCGAGCCATCCACAGTGTACAGATACAGGGTAAAGGGAATAACATTTAGTGCAAGGTAAAGTCCAATCAAAGATTGTCCGAGGATGGTAGATGGTAGATCAGGACTGCACTGTAGTTGGTGATAGGAATGCTGTTCATTGACTACAGCTCGGCATTCAACACTATCATTCCCTCAAAACTCATCCCCAAGCTCCTTGCTCTTGGACTGGAGACCTCCATCTGAGGCTGGATATTTGACTTCCTGACGGGCAGGCCCCAGGTGGTGAGAATTGGCAGCCACACCTCTTCCTCACTGATCCTCAACACAGGCGCACCACAGGGCTGTGTGCTCGGTCCTCTCCTGTACTCCCTGTTCATGCACGGCTGTACCGCCAAGCACAGCTCCAACATAATCTTAAAGTTTGCTGACGACACGACCACCCTGGGCCTCATCACAGACAATAATGAGACGGCCTATAGAGAGGAGGTAAAGGCACTAAACAGCTGGTGCCAGGAAAATAATCTCTCAATGTCAGCAAAACTAAAGAGATGATCGTGGACTACAGGAGACAGCAGGGGAGTGGACACCTCCCCATCCACATCGGTGATGCTGAGGTTGAAAGGGTCAGCAGCTTCAAGTTCCTCGGTGTGCACATCACTGAGGACCTCTCCTGGACACTGCACACGGACACAGTAACCAAGAAAGCCCGCCAGCGGCTCTGTTCCTGAGAAGACTGAGGGAGTTCGGCATGAACGCCAGCATCCTCACAAACTTCTACAGTTGCACCATCGAGAGCCTGCTGACGGGCTGCATCACAGTCTGGTACGGGAACTGTTCTGCCGTTCCACAGCCGCAAATCACTACAGAGAGTGGAGAAGGCAGCACACAGCACATCACTGGCAACTGTCTCCTGGACATTCAGGACATTTGCCACTGGCGGTGCCTGCGGAAGGCACACAGCATCATCAAGGACCACAGCCACCCTGCGCACAGACTGTTCTGGTTACCGTCAGGCAGACGATATAGGAGCAGGGCTGCACGCACCACCAGACTGAAGAACAGTTTTTACTATCGTGCCATCAGGCTTCTGAACTCATAAACACATCATATATGTTGATTATTTTTATTTATTATTGTCTTTTACCCACCATTGTCACTTTTATCTTTTTTTTAATCTTATTTTTATCCTTGTAATATCATTGCTGAGGTGACCCGTTGTCTTGTCAAAAACATTTCATTGTACCGCTGACCCTGTGTTAACCTACCTAGGACAAATAAAACTGGACTGGACTGCACTAGGCTGGTTCAGTTGCCCGATAACAGTCGGGGAGAAACTATCCTTGAATCTGGACGTGTGCGTTTTCACACTTCTGTTCCTCTTGCCTGATGGGAGAGGGGAGAAGAGGCACAAAGTGATGTTAAAAGGAGAATTATGTTTTTCAATTCTTTAACAGGTGGCCATTTGGCCCATCAAGTCCATTCTGGATCTTACAGCCATCAATTCAGGTCCATTACACATCTCCCCCCCAGCCCCCACACACACATTTCCTGGTGACCCATTAGTTCACCGATGGGAGAATTTACAAACTCTCCACAGAGAGAGGACCAGAGGTCGGGATCAAAGCCAAGATCACCTGAGCTCGGAGGCAACTGTACCTGCCCCATTCTGACGGGCCAACTTCTTGTTATCTTCGGCAGGTACAGAATCAGAAATGCTCACCACCAGACTCGGGAACAGCTTCTTCCCCACTGTTATCAGTAGAGCCCGGATTTGGCCATATGTGCCTTTTCATGCCCTTTATGATGATTTAGAAACATAGAAAATAGGTGCAAGAGTAGGCCATTCGTCCCTTCGAGCCTGCACCGCCATTCAATATGATCATGGCTGATCATCCAACTCAGTATCCTGTACCTGCCTTCTCTCCATACCCCCTGATACCTTTACCCATAAGGGCCACATCTAACTCCCTCTTAAATATAGCCAATGAACTGGCCTCAACTACCTTCTGTGGCAGAGAATTCCACAGATTCACCACTCTCTGTGTGAAAAATGTTTTCCTCATCTCGGTCTTAAAAGATTTCCCCCTTATCCTTAAGCTGTGACCCCTTGTCCTGGACTTCCCCAACATCGGGAACAATCTTCCTGCATCTAGCCTGTCCACAACCCCTTAAGAATTTTGTAAGTTTCTATAAGATTTCACCAAGATAATGCCATTTTCGCCACCGAGTGCCTACATGTCTGAAGAAGGGTTTCGGCCCGAAACGTTGCCTATTTCCTTCAGGGTTTCGGCCCGAAACGTGACCTATTTCCTTCGCTCCATAGATGCTGCTGCACCCGCTGAGTTTCTCCAGCTTTTTTGTGTGTACCTCCAATAACATACATAAAGTGCTTCGGTTTTCCGTGGCATTATACTGAGGGATACTGAGTTGGATGATCAGCCATGATCATATTGAATGGCGGTGCAGGCTCGAAGGGCCGAATGACCTACTCCTGCACCTATTTTCTATGTTTCTATGTATTATGAACGTTCTCACAATTCCCTGTTTTCCCATTGGCATCGGGGTGAGCACAGGTACTGTGGGCCGAAGGGCCTGTTAATGTGCTGCAGTGTTCTGTTGCAGATTTCTGCCCTTTACTTTGTTGCGACAATGATGCTTAATGTTGTCAGACTTTGAATTATCAATATTTTAATTACAAAACTGGTGGGACTCATAAATCTGCCGTCAGTGAGCACCAAGATGCATTGAAACGTTCTTGAATTGAATCGATGTTTGCACATTAAATGTAAGTCTGTTTGTGTTTCATTTGAATGGTTGAGTGGATGAGTTAGTAATGCTGTGATGTTAAGGCTTGTATATTGACAATTCTCTCCCATTGTACATACATTCACACATAAAGCCCAGCTACTGAAGAGCTACTGCCGAACCAGGCATCCAGGAACGACTAACAGGCGGCTAGGCTGTCACCACATGGCCACTGGAGTGTGGCCTGTATGGTAGGGGCCACAGTTTAAGAATAAGGGGTAAGCCATTTAGAACGGAGACGAGGAAACACTTTTTCTCACAGAGAGTTGTGAGTCTGTGGAATTCTCTGCCTCAGAGGGCGGTGGAGGCCGGTTCTCTGAATACTTTCAAGAGAGAGCTAGATAGGGCTCTTAAAGATAGCAGAGTCAGGGGATATGGGGAGAAGGCAGGAACGGGTGGGTACTGATTGGGGATGATCAGCCGTGATCACATTGAATGGCGGTGCTGGCTCGAAGGGTCGAATGGCCTCTACTCCTGCTCCTGTTGTCTATTGTCTAACCTGACGCAGGTTGTCACCAGGATGACGTTGGTTGTTGCCGGTGCTGACGTCGGTGAAGTCCATTGGCGACTACCCACGTCAACCGGCGACAGGTAGCGGCGACTGAATTGTCTTCAGTTGTCGCCTACAGGGTGGTGCCTTGCCGCGGCTTGTGGCGGGTGGACGTAGGTTGTCGTAGGCGTGGTCGTAGGTGGGCGTCCGAATGGGTCGCCGGTTGTCGGTAGCTTGCCGTAGCTGGATGTGGACTCGGTGGTAGGTTGTTGTAGACATGGTCGTAGACATTTGCATAGTGGGGTCCAGTCGCGGATTTCCAGCGACCTGCTGCGACTATGACAGTCACCGGCAGTCACCAAATAAAATCGCCTAAGTGGGACAGGCCCTTAGGTAAATAAATGGCATGAAGGCTTGTAAATCTTGCAATTCTCATCCACATTTAGGGCGGCACGGTGGAGTTGCTGCCTTACAGCGCCAGACCCATATTCGATGCTGACTGCGGGTGCCGTCCACACACAGCTTGTACGTTCTCCCCGTGACCACGTGGGTTTTCTCCAGGCGCTCCGGTTTCCACCTGCATCCCAAATAACTTGCAAGTTTGTAGGTTAATTGGCTTTGGTAAAATTGTAAAATTGTTCCTAGTGTGCGTAGGATAGTGCTAGTGTACGGGGTGATTGCCAAACGGCGCGGACTCGGTGGGCCGAAGGGCCTGTTTCTGTGCCCCCGGCGCACTTGGAGAAAACCCACGCAGGTCACGGGGAGAATGTACAAACTCCCTACAGACAGCACCCGTAGTCCGGATCAAACCCGGGTCTCTGGTGCTGTGAGGCAGCAACTCTACCGCTGGGCCACTGTGCCGCCCATGTAGGGGATAATGTGTTTGCAAGAGGCAGGGTGGGAGGTGGTGAAGTTCAGATAAGGGTGGGAGACAGTGGGTCAAATACTTGGTGACATGGCGCAGCGGTGAGATGTTCAGGGAGAGATGAGGGGTAGCAGAGACATGTTGGATTGAATGGACTCTTCATGTGCTTTGCATCCTACAGTAACCTGCTCCCATTGCTACTTTCTTGGGCCCGTATCAGCCTGCCAAGTTCACCAAGGCCTGCTGGATCTCCAAGTTGGTAACCATTTAACTCCCCTTCCCATTCCCACATTGACCTTGTGTGTACGAAGGAACTGCAGATGCTGGTTTAAACCAAAGATGGACACAACATGTTTTAATAACTCAGCGGGACAGGCAGCATCTCTAGAGAGAAGGAATGGGCGAAGTTTCGGATTGAGACCCTTCTTCAGGCTGAAGGCCCGAAACATCACCCATTCCTTCTCTCCAGAGATGCTACCTGTCCTGCTGAGTTACTCCAGCATTTTGTGTGTACCCATATTGACCTTTCTGTCTTGGGCCTCCTCCATTGCCAGAGTGAGTCCAAACACAAACGGGAGGAACAACACCTTGTATGGTTCGATAGTTCTTCATTATTACACGTAGAGAGGAACAGTGAAATTCACATTTTTGCCTACACTTCATTAAATTGTCACTATGCATAAGCTCACCCCATCACCATGCCACCAAGTTATTGACCCACGGACTCCCACCCTTATCTGGACTTCACCTCCTCCCACCCTGCCTCAAAAAGGCTGGCAGCATCATCAAGGACCCACACCATCCTGGCCACACACTCATCTCTCCGTTGCCATCATGTAGAAGGTACAGGAGCCTGAAATCTGCAACATCCAGGTTCAGGAATAGCTACTTCCCCACAGCCATCAGACTATTAAACACAACTTTAAACAAACTGTCAACTAGAACAGCCTATTGCATTTTATCTGTTTATTTATGTGTGTGTATATATATTCTATGGTATATGGACACACTGATCTGTTCTGTATTTATTATGCCCACAATATTCTGTTGTGCTGCAGCAAGCAAGAATTTCATTGTCCTATCTGGGACACATGACATTAAACCCTCTTGACTCTTGACTTGACATAGTCACGTTAGGGCGGTCACGGTGGCGCAGCGGTAGAGTTGCTGCCATTCAGTGAATGCAGCGCCGGAGACCCGGGTTCGATCCCGACTACGGGCGCTGTCTGTACGGAGTTTGTACGTTCTCCCCGTGACCTGTGTGCGTTTTCTCCGAAATCTTCGGTTTCCTCCCACACTCCAAAGCCGTACAGGTTTGTAGGTTAATTGGCTTGGTAAATGTAAAAATTGCCCCTATTGTGTGTGTGTGTGTGTGTGTGTAGGATGCGTGGGGATCACTGGTCAGCGCGTACCCGGTGGGCCGAAGGGCCTGTTTCCGTGCTGGATCTCTAAACTAAACACAATCCCAGGTTAAGTACAAAGTGCATTGAAATAGCCGACTGAGACCATACACAAGAGGCCCCAGGTTTTGGTGCCATTTTCAAAGCCCAAGCTGCAGCTGGCCATGAAGGTCCAGACTGTTCCCAGTCTGAAGAAGGGTCTCGAGCCGAAACATCACCCATTTCTTCTCTCCAGAGATGCTGCCTGTCCCGCTGAGTTACTGCAGCATGTGTATAAAAGCCCGTTGCCCTGGCTGCGTGGCCTGCAGCCATTGCCTCCATCCGGCTCGTCCAGCGAACCGTCATCCCACCACCTTGAGGGTGCGGAGAGCAAGACCCCGGGTCCTCCTACCGTCCCCCTTCGTTCTTGCCTCCACAAGGATTCTTGCGCATACCCCTCGGGTAGGTCACAACCCAACAGCGTGAACATTGATTTTTAGATGAACACAAATCCTAGCTCCCCCAACCTCTTCCCTCTGACCTCCCCAGTCTCCACCCCCCCCCCCCCCCCCCCCCCTACCTTGACTCAGCATCTCCCTCCTCCTCCCCTTCCACCTACATTACTCCTCTCGTCATGGAGTCATACAGCACGGAAACAGGCCCTTCGGCCCAACTTGCCCATGCCGACATTTGGTGTTCCATCTACACTAGTCCCATTTGCCTGTATTTGGTCCATATCCCTCTAAATCTTTCCTGTTAAAATGTATTTTAAATGTCGTGATCGTATCTGCCTCAATAGACAATAGGAGTAGGCCATTCGGCCCTTTGAGCCAGCACCGCCATTCAATGTGATCATGGCTGATCGTCCACTATCAGTTCCTGCCTTCTCCCCATATCCCCTGACTCCACTATCTTTAAGACCCCTATCTAGCTCTCTCTTGAAAGTATCCAGAGAACCGGCCTCCACCGCCCTCTGAGGCAGAGAATTCCACAGACTCACAACTCTCTGTGTGAAAAAGTGTTTCCTCGTCTCCGTTCTAAATGGCTCACCCCTTATTCTTAAACTGTGGCCCCTGGTTCTGGACTCCCCCAACATCGGGAACATGTTTCCTGCTTCTAGCATGTCCAAACCCTTAACGATCTTATGAGATACACTCTCATCCTTCTAAACCCCAGAGTGTACAAGCCCAGCCGCTCCATTCTCTCAGCATATGACAGTCCCGCTTTAAGCTTTTGACTACCTCCTCTGGCAGCACATCCCATACACCCCGAGTTTAGTTTAGGAATACAGTGTGGAAACAGGCCCTTCGGCCCGCTGAGTTAGGCTTGACCCGAAGCATCACCCACCCATGTTCTCCAGAGACACTGAGTTATGCCACCATTTTGTGTGTTTTTTTATCAACAGTATAGCATGTGTTACGGAAGCGTTAGTTGGCATTCACACAGCTATACAAAATATATACTTGGAAACAAGGAACTGCAGATGCCGGTTTCTACCAAAGATCCCATGTAGATAGGGTGGTAAAGAAAGCTTTTGGTGTGCTGGCCTTTATAAATCAGAGAATTGAGTATAGAAGCTGGGATGTAATGTTAAAATTGTACAAGGCATTGGTGAGACCAAATCTGGAGTATGGTGTGTAATTTTGGTTGCCAAATTAAAGGAAAGATGTCAACAAAGTAGAGAGAGTACAGAGGAGATTTACTAGAATGTTGCCTGGATTTCAGCACCTAAGTTACAGAGAAAAGTTGAACAAGATAGGTCTTTATTCTTTGGAGCACAGAAGGTTAAGGGGGGACTTGATAGAGGTCTTTAAAATGATGAGAGGGATAGACAGAGTTGACGTGGATAAGCTTTTTCCCATTGAGAGTAGGGAAGATTTAAACAAGAGGACATGATTTTAGAATTAAGGGACAAAAATGTGGAATGAGCTTCCAGTGGAAGTGGTGGAGGCAGGTTCGATTTTATCATTTAAAAATAAATTGGATAGGTATATGGATGAGAAAGGAATGGAGGGTTATGGTCTGAGTGCAGAGAGATGGGACTAGGTGAGAATAAGTGTTCGGCACGGACTAGAAGGGCCGAGATGGCCTGTTTCCGTGCTGTAATTGTCATATGGTTATAGGCACAAAATACTAGAGTAACTCAGCGAGTCAGGCACCATCTCTGGAGAAAAAGGATGGGTGACGTCTCGGGTCGGAACCCTTCTCCAAACGGAGCCCGATCCCAAACGTCACCAATCTTATTTCTCCAGAGATGCTGCCTGACCCGCTGATTTACTCCAGCACTTTGTATCTATCGTTAAAACAAACCACCATTGTTGTGGCATCGTTCTATATTACGACTAATTTGATTTAGCTCACCCGCCAAAGTGTATTTTCTGTGGGGAGAGATAGTTGAAGGCAGCCAGCAAAAAAAGAATTGCCTACACGCAAGAAATATTGCATTGCAAGCTGTGAAGATGGCAACATGTCCCAGGGTAACATTATATGTACTCACACAACATTTCTCAGCTAAAGTTCCCTCGTAAAGCACTTGCTTATCAATTGAAATTGCAAATTAAAGTAATTTATCACAAAAGTTTGCAGTGTTAAAGTGTTGCTATTAATTCCTTTCAGAGCTTAGTTTTTTTTTGTGTTCTTTGTTTTTTTAACTGCAAGTAGTTTTCTCACGTTTCCACTGGGAAAACCCCAATAACCGGCCATTCTCCAGTACTTTGCCGAGGTGCCAGACCAGACCAGACCAGACCAGGTTCATTTGATAACCCTTGTGGAATTCTTTGCCACAGAAGGCAGTGGAGGCCAATTCACTGGATGTTTTCAAGAGAGTTAAGGGCCTGCCACTTACCGAGTTTTTCGGCAACTGCTGGCATAATTGTGACGTATCAGGTCACCGAAACATTCGTGACGTGTACGTGCGTTTTTTTTTTAAGTGTCTCAACGTTTTTTTTGTTGTCGCTGGATTTTGGAATGTTCAAAATCTTTTGGCGACACTGATATGACTTTGGCAGTCGCCGAAAATATCGCCAAGTGGGACAGGCCCTTTAGATAGAGCTCTAGCGGAATCAAGGGAGATGGAGAGAAGGCAGGTACAGGATACTGAGTTGGATGATCAGCCATGATCATATTGAATGGCGGTACAGGCTTGAAGGGCCGAACGGCCTTCTCCTGCACCTATTTTCTATGTTTCTACTCCCACTTAGAGTCATACCGTCAAAAAGTCATACACTATGAGAACAGGACCTTCAGCCCAACTTGTTCATGCCAACTAAAATGCCCCATCTAAGCTCAGCATCTAAGGGCAGCATGATGGCACAGTGGTGCAGTTGCTGACTTGTTGCACCAGAGACCCGGGTTCAATCCTGACTGCGGGTGCAGTCTCTACGGAGTTTGCACATTCTCCCCGCAACCTGCGTGGGTTTTCTCCGGGAGCTCCGGTTTCCTCCCACACTTCAATGATGTACTGGTTTTTGGGTTAATTGGCTTTGGTATAAATTGTAAATTGTCCCTAGTGTGTGGGATAGTATTAATGTGCGGGGATCACTGGTCGGCACGTACCCGGTGGGCCGAAGGGCCTGTTTCCATGCTGTATCTCTAAACTAAACTAAACTAAACCAAACTAAACGGTGACTCAGCGGTAGAGTTGCTGTCTCACAGCGCCAGAGACCCGGGTTCAATCCCAACTACGAGTGCTGTCTGTACGGAGTTTGCGTGTTTCTGTATCTCTCAACTAAACTAAACTAAAATTGAACTAAACCAAACTAACGCTAGTCCCATTTGACTGCATCTGGCCCTTGGATATCCAAACTTTTCCTGTCCATATACCTGCCCACACATATTTTAAATGCCTGTATTGTACCTGCCTCAACCACATCATCTGGCAGCTCGTTCCACACACCACCACACTCTGTCTGAAAAAGATGCCCCTCAGGTTCCTATTACATTTTTTGTCTTGCATCTTGGAATTTGAGAATTAAGGGACAAAAGTTTAGTGGTAACATGAGGGGGAATTTCTTTACTCAGAGAGTGGTGGGTGTGTGGAATGAGCTTCCAGTGGAAGTAGTGGAGGCAGGTTCGATTTCCTCATTTAAAAATAAATTGGATAGTTATGTGGACGGGAAAGGAATGGAAGGTTATGGTCTGAGTGCAGGTAGATGGGACTAGGGGAGAATATGTGTTCGGCACGGACTTGAAGGGCCGAGATGGCCTGTTTCCGTGGTGTAATTGTTATATGGTTAAACCCATGTTCACCAGAACATAGTATGTAGAATAGTACAGCACAGGATAGGGCCTTCAGCCCACAATGGTGGTGCTGAACATAAACTGAACTGTGCTAACCAAGATAAACTAATCTCCTCTGCCTGCTCATGATCCGTATCCCTCCATTCCCTGCACATCCAGTCCACCTATTACGGATGAGAAAGTGGGATAACATAGAACTAGTGTGTACAGGTGATTGATGATCCAGAAGCACTCGTTGGGCCGAAGGGCCTGTTTCCATGCTGTAGTTGAAAACTAAACTAAAGAATGTGGTGCAGACAAAATGTCATCATCATCATCGGCGGTCACTGGAAACGAGTCTGACTGTCCTCTCATGGAGGACGCCTGCCTGTGCGTGACTTTGTTTAACGATGGGAGACTGGTGCACAGACAGCCACCACATGGGCCTTGACAGATCTGGGTCAGGATCCAGTGGCATGGAGTCCAAGAGACGACCGGAGGCCCTTTTCTGCTGCAGCCTTCATCCGCCTTCCCAGCCGTTGTGACGTTAGCTCCACTAAGGTCAGCCATCGTCCTCCGCCTGTTCCACCGTTGAGGTCTTGGTTGGATTGGCTCTTTGTCAGAGACCTCCCCCTCGACCTTACCGCCATGGGTGGCCCTAAACTTTCTAGGATTTAATGAAAAGAAGACAGAGATGATATAGTTTGGTCCCAATGGCTGCCGTGAACCTCCCCCTGTTGACTTGGGTCCCCTGGCATGGTATGTGAAGCCGACAGTTTTAGGCCTGGGTTTCATGATGGACAGTGATTTTAAACTAGATAAACAAATAGGCGCAGTGGTTAAGTCCAGCTTCTTTCACCTAAGGAAGCTGGCAAAGGTGAAGCCCATTCTCGAGCGGCAGCATTTTGAAACAGTAATCCATGCCTTTATCACGTCTAAGCTGGATTACTGTAACGCACTCTATTTTGGAGTTACTCGATCTTCCCTGGCTCGTCTCCAGTTGGTTCAAAATGCTGCCGCTCGCCTTTTAACTGGAACTCGAAAGAGGGAGCACATAACGCCAATTCTGGCCTCCCTCCACTGGCTCCCAGTGCACTTTCGAGTTCATTTTAAAACTCTTTTATTTGTTTTTAAATCTTTAAATGGGCTCGCCCCGCCTTACCTCTCTGAGCTGCTTCATCCATACGCTCCTGCCCGGTGCCTCAGGTCAGCTGATCAGCTGCTCCTGGAGGTACCGAGGTCTAAGCGGAAGCTCAGAGGGGATAGAGCCTTCTCTGTTGCTGCTCCGGCACTCTGGAACACCCTGCCGTTGCACATCAGACAGGCCCCCCTCACTGTCCATCTTCAAAACCAATCTTAAAACACATTTATATTCCTTGGCTTTTGACCCTGTATGAGACTTTGCTCCTGTTTTAGTGTTTTTAATGGGTTTTTTAAATTGTTTTTACTCTCTCTTTTAAATTTTTTTATTGTTGTTTAATAATTTCTTGTCCATGATGAGTCATGTACAGCACTTTGTTCCAACAGTGGTTGTTTTTAAAGTGCTCTATAAATAAAGTTATTATTATTATTATTATTATTATGGGTGGCCCTACCAGGAGCGTAGCTCCAGACGGCATCGCTCTCAGGATCTCAGGTCCACACAAGCTTCTCCACCACGACAAGGTGACAATCCACGGAGAAGAGACAAAACTTAGAAATAAAAAAAACTGCAGGTGCTGGTTTGTACCAAAGATAGACGCAACATGCTGGAGTAACTCAGCGGGCCAAGGGAGTTTCTCCAGAGATGCTGCTTGACCCCAGCTCAGTTACTCCGGCGCTTTGAATCGAGGTGAAGTATGCGGTGGGTGAAGCCAGCCCGTTGCCAGGGATGGGGGAGCAAAGGGCCCAGCGGTCGACTAGTGGGGCCTCGAACTGCCGACTCCAAACTCAGGGCCCCATACACCGGCAATGACCAAGAACGAGGAGGGAAGTGGAACATGAGGTAGGAGGCGGAGGTCGCGGAGAACGGGGGGGGGGGGGGGGGGATGTAAGAAGGAATTGCAGATGGTGGTTTAAACTGAAAATAAACAGACACAAAAAGCTGGAGTAACTCAATAATAGACAATAGATGCAGGAGTAGGCCATTCAGCCCTTCGAGCCAGCACCGCCATTCATAGAAACATAGAAACATAGAAATTAGGTGCAGGAGTAGGCCATTCGGCCCTTCAAGCCATTCAATATGATCATGGCTGATCATCCAACTCAGTGTCCCGTACCTGCCTTCTCTCCATACCCCCTGATCCCTTTAGCCACAAGGGCCACATCTAACTCCCTCTTAAATATAGCCAATGAACTGGCCTCGACTACCCTCTGTTGCAGAGAGTTCCAGAGATTCACCACTCTCTGTGTGAAAAAAGTTCAATGTGACCATGGCTGATCATCCCCAACTCAGCGTCTGAGGAAGAATCGGGACCCGAAACATGACCCGTTCATTCTCTCCAGAGATGCCGCCTGTCCCAGTCCAGCTTTTTGTCTGTCTGTCTTCGAGGGAAAAGGGGGTCCGGGCAAGGGGGGTGGGAGGGGAAGCAAGAACAAGAGGGACCTGTGGCAGCACGTGATGCGGGGGGGACCATAGACAATAGACAATGAAGGGACCAGTCTCTTCACGATACACCTGACAGTAAAGTATATATATCTAACGTGGGCACACCTCCCATCATTCACATCCCTCCATTAAATCTCCACTGATTTCACAGCCTTGGCAAATGGCAGAAATATTGTCTAGCGACATTAACCTCAATCAGAGAAAGAGGAGGCGGGGTTATTAATCTGTCAACCTCGTTAGCCCGAGCGTTTAATTTTTCGACTGAGCCCCATCAGCTTAATGAGACGTGACCACATTATCCGAACTCACAATTCGTCAGCAAAGCCCGTTAGGAATAGCAAGGCGTCACACAAGATGTTCCCATCTCTTTACCAACCAGATGGGGATGAGTTTCCGTCATGGCAACTGCCCGCGTTAAACAGCTGTGGTTCGCTCAGGCTTTCTGCCAACGTAGGCCCGCAGATGTGGTGGGCACTGCCCGGTCCATCACTGGTACTGACCGCTCCACACCATGGAAGGGATCTACAGGAGGCACTGCCAATGGTTGTGGTGGAGACAATGTACCCATCAGTGGGAGAGTCTAGGACTAGAGGCCACAGCCTCAGAATTAAAGGACGCTCCTTTTAGGAAGGAGATGAGGAGGAATTTCTTTAGTTGGAGGGTGGTGAATCTGTGGAATTCTTTGCCATGGTTGGCTGTGGAGGCCACGTCAATGGATATTTTTAAGGCAGAGATAGATTCTTGATTAATACACGTGTCAGGGGTTATGGGGAGAAGGCAGGAGAATGGGGTTAGGAGGGAGAGATAGATCAGCCATGATTGAATGGTGGAGTAGATTTGAAGGGGTGAATGGCCTAATTCTGCTCCTATCACTTATAGAAGGTAGACACAAATGCTGGAGAAACTCAGCGGGTTAGACAGTATCTATGGAGCGAAGGAATAGGTGACGGAAGAAGGGACTCGACCCGAAACGTCACCTATTCCTTCGCTCCATAGATGCTGCTGCACCCGCTGAGTTTCTCCAGCATTGTTGTCTACCTTCAATTTTTTTCCAGCATCTGCAGTTCCTTCTTAAACTTATGTTCAGTTCAGTTTAGTTTACTGTCACGTGTGCCGAGGTACAGTGAAAAACTTTTATCGTGTGCTAACCAGCCAGCGGAAAGACAACACACAATTACAATTGATCCATTCGTAGTGTACAGATACATGCTAAGGGAATAATGTTTAGTGCAAGGTAAAGCCAGTAATGTCCAATCAAGGATAGTCCGAGGGTCACCAATGCTGGAAACTAGGAGT
This sequence comes from Leucoraja erinaceus, assembly GCF_028641065.1. Classification (NCBI taxonomy): domain Eukaryota; kingdom Metazoa; phylum Chordata; class Chondrichthyes; order Rajiformes; family Rajidae; genus Leucoraja; species Leucoraja erinaceus. The sequence continues at coordinate 419,212 of NC_073421.1, forward strand.
CAACAATCAGTGAATTCCAAATCTGGGACTACAAAACCTGAAGGTGCAGCGGAAAGATGGGAGACCCAAGACAATAATGAGTGTCCAAGCAATAAATCTATAATTTAACCAAACTGAGGGAGGCTGTTTGCCAAATTTATTGATTTGCCCAGCGCGCCGCTTGACTCGGGGGTGATTCGGTACAACGTGGAGTTGGCCGGGTCACCGCCAGGGAAGCGCTGCTCTATCTGGAAGCCGAGGGTCTGCTGCGGCTGTGGCAGGTACACAGAGAGAGGCCACTCGGCCCACGTGTTGCTGCTGCCTCACAGAGCCAGGGACACAGGTTTAGATCTTGACTCCGGGCGCTGTCTGTACGGAGTCTTTTTCTCCCCACTAGCGCCTTGTCTGATGTTGATCTCACCCTCGCTGCTGGACAAACTGAGCACCAGCACCGAGTGCTTGCTCCGCCACCTCTCTCGCAAGTTTATTTTGACAGTGGGTCTCCACAGGCCCACGGCTGAAGCCTCCGAAGCCTCACGTGTGTGTGTGTGTGTGTGTGCGTGTGTGTGTGCGTGTGTGCGTGTGTGCATGCGCGTGCGTGTGCGCATGTGTGTGTGTGTGTGCGCGTGTGTGTGCGTGTGTGCGCGTGTGTGTGTGCGTGTGTGCATGTGTGTGCGTGTATGCATGTGTGTGAGTGTATGCGGGTGTGTATATGCATGTGTGGTGTGTGTGCGCGCGTGTGTGCATGTGCGTGTGTGCGCGTGTGTGCGCGCGTGTGTGCATGTGCGTGTGTGCATGTGCGTGTGTGTGTGTGTGCGCGCATGCACGCGCGGCCTCCAGGAAATCGTGTCCCTCCATGTTTTGATAACGATTTCCGTGCCTGCGTTGATGGGATGATCTTGACTCCCGTAGCTGGTGGCGGGCCCTCCGCGTCGAGGCGATCTGTTCCTGCATCAGGGGGGATGTCAGCTCATGATGAAACCCCGCGCAAGGGATCGACTCCGATGTTAAGTCCACGCCCCGCGGTGGGGCACAAAGTTAGTTCGAGGAGGCCTCCAGCTCCATCGATGGTAGGCTGCAGAGCGACCAGAGAATGCAATCCGAAAATTAATCGCATCTCCGGCAAGGTAAGAAACTGACCCTTGACCTCCGACCCCAGACCCCTCTCCCCACACAAAACAAACCGGAGAACATTTACACAGACTTTTAACATAAACTAAAAAAAACGAAAAAAACATGCGGGAAAGTGGGAAAGTTTAAAGGAGATGTGCGGGGCATATTTTGCTACAGAGTGGCTGCAACTTGCTGCCTAGGGTGGTGGTGAAGGCAGGGACAATAGTAGCGTGTAAGAGGCTTTAGGAAAGGGCAAGGAGGGATCTGGATCAAGTGTAGACTGGGAGATTAGTTTATCTTGGTCGACACAAAAAGCTGGAGTAACTCAGCGGGACAGGCAGCATCTGTGGAGAGAAGGAATGGGTGACGTTTCGTGTCGAGACCCTTCCACAGACTAGTTAGGGATAAGGGAAACGAGAGATCTAGACGGTGATGTGGAGATATAAAGAACAATGAATGAAAGATACGCAAAAAAGTAACGATGATAAAGGAAACAGGCCATTGTTAGCTGTTTGTTGGGTGAGAACTAGAAGCTGGTGCGACTTGTGTGGGGGAGGGATAGCGCTGGTGCCAGCAGCCTCCACCTACAGCCCGGTATCTTTTTGTTTTTTTGTTTATTTAGTTATGTAAAAGTGTGTTTCTTTGTGTTTTTTTGGTGTTTTTATGTGGGGGAAGAGGGCACGGTTCGGGGGATACCGTACTTCAGCCGCTTCCTGGTGAGGACGCGACTATTATTCGAGTCGCGTCCTCCCCCCCCCCCCCCCCCCCCCACAGCGGCCTACCTACCTGGATTGGCGCGGCCTTTCCTGCCAGGATCGACCGGAGCTCCAGCAGCGGCGGGACAGCGCTGGAACATCGCGGGGCTGGTGATGCCTTACCGGGGGTCGCCGTTTGGAGCCCGGAGTGCTGGACCTGCTGCACCAACATCACGGAGCTGCGGTTTGCAGAGCTCCCAACGCGGGCGGCGCTGATGGACAGCGCGGGGTCCTGTGACTCTGCCCGGCTCGGCCTGTGGACTCAGGAGCGGCAGATTCCGGCTGCGGGAGGCGGCTGATCAGGAGGTCCGGGCCGCTGAGGAGGAGGATGCTCACCGTCGGGGTTCGGCGTCGGCGTTCCACCAGCCCGGCGTGAGGGCCTGAACATCGGGCCACCCGGGGCGGCGACTGCGGGTGCTCGGAAGGCCCCGACCACGGATGAACACGGAGGGGAGGCTGGCTGGACTATGGTGCCGTCCTCACCTGGGTGCCATTTATGTTATGTTGTGTCGTGGACTTCTGTATTTGTGCTTTTTTTTAAAATTTTTAATTCAATTTCAATTTTATTTTTAATATGTTTTATTATTTATTTATTATTTATTTTTATAATTTCTTTGTGATTTTTTTTAATGATACTGCCTGTAAGGGAAATTCATTTCGTTGTCTCAAATTGAGACAATGACAATAAATTGAATACAATACAATACAATACAATAGAGAGAGAGGGAATGCCGGGGCTACTTGAAGTGAGAGAAATCAATATTCATACCACTGGGGTGTAAACTGCCCACAAGCGAAATATGAGATGCTGTTCCTCCAATTTGTGTTTAGACTCACTCTGACACTCTGCATAACCTGAAAGAGATTCTCTTGCACCTCCTCCAACCTCATCTATTGTATCCGTTGTTCAAGATGTGGACGTCGGCAAGACCAAACGCAGACTGGGCGATCGTTTCGCTGAACAGCCCGCCTGAACCTATCTGATCTCCCGGTTGCTAAACACTTTAATTCTCCTTCCCATTCCCACACAGACCTTTATGCCCTTGGTATGTCACCTTGAGTTGTGAATCTGTGGAATTCTCTGTCACAGAAGGCAGTGGAGGCCAGTTCACTGGATGTATTCAAGAGGGAGTTAGATAAAGCTCTTGGGGCTAACGGAATCAGGGAATATGGGGGGGAAGGCAGGAACGGGATACTGATTGGGGATGATCAGCCATGATCACATTGAATGGCGGTGCTGGCTCGAAGGGCCGAATGGCCTACTCCTGCACCTATTTTCTATGTTTCAATGTCTCCTCCATTGTCAGAGTGAGGCTAATTGGAGGAACAGCATCTCATATTTCGCTTGGGCACCTGACAGCCCACTGGTATGAATTTGTACGGAGATGTTTCCGTAACCAGCTTCCGTCTCCGCACTAGTATCTTTGCTCCGCTACGGGATCTTTGGTGCGGAGACGGAAGCCGGTTACAGAAATGGGGCCGAAAATGACCCATGAATCTGCCCATGACCGTACTAGGTCTTTTTCGTCGAGTGGACTATCTTGCTCGCTGTAGGATCTTTGGTGCCGGCCACAGAAGCAGATCTACAACCACATATAACAATCGCTCCACAATCTTCAATCTCTACTCCTGCAGCAACATTTCTTACCTTAACCATGGTAACTCTTTGGTGACTATCCTTAATCGGACTTTGCTGGCTTTACCTTGCACTAAACGTTATTCCCTTATCATGTATCCATACACTGTAAAAGGCTCGATTGTAATCATGTGTTGTCTTTCCGCTGACTGGATAGCACGCAACAACAGCTTTCCACTGTAACCCGGTAAAGGGCGGCCATGGTGGTACAGCGGTAGCGTTACTGCCCTACAGTGAATGCAGAGCCGGAGACCTGGGTTCGATCCCGACTACGTGTGCTGTCTGTATGGACTTGGTACGTTCTCTCCGTGACCTGCGTGGGTTTTCGCCGAGATCTTCGGTTTCCTCCCACACTCCAAAGACGTGTAGGCTTGTAGGTTAATTGGCTTGGTGTAAGTGTAAATTGTCCCTAGTGGGTGTAGGATAGTGTTAGTGTGCGGGGATCGCTGGTCGACACGGACTCGGTGGGCCGAAGGGCCTGTTTCCGGTCCGTATCTCTAAACTAAACTAAACTAAACTAAACTAAACCAAGTGACAATAAACTAAACTGAACTGAACTGAATTTTGGGTTTTTTTTAGTCTAACTGAAGAAAAGTTAATTTTCCCACAGTCTTTGGGAAAGCAATCTCGTATGTTTCCAATGCAATGAATGTTATCTTATTGGTTGCATTGTAAATTCATCCATCATTCAGCCCAGAGGTAATGTACATTTGTACGATTCAATCACACTAGAAACTGGCTTGTACAGTAACGGCTGTACCTTACATTCTATTTCCAAAACTCAGTTAGCGGAACCTAATTCCAGAGATGGAGAGCAGGGAGTAGTCGCATATTTGTCAGGGGTGAGTTCTGAAAATACTTCATCGTTTTTTGCCCCCATCTTTTGAGAGGTTCAGTGGTTGATGAAACCAGGCGTCGTAAATGATAAGTCATGTCAGAGGAGCAGGATACTCTGCCTACTCCGCCATTCAATCGTGGCTGATCTATCTCTCCCTCCCAACCCCATTTGTCTGCCTTCTCCCCATAACCCCTGACACCCGCGCTAATCAAGAATCTAGCCATCTCTGTTTTAAATATATCCACTGTCTTGGCCTCCACAGCCGTCTGTGGCAATGAGTTCCACAGATTCACCACCCTCTGACAAAATAAATTCCGCCTCATCTGCTTCCTATAAGTACGTCCTTTAATTCTGAGGCTGTGGCCTCTAGTCCTAGACTCTCCCACTAGTGGAAACATCCTCTCCACATCCACTCTATCCAGACCTTTCACTATTCTGTAAGTTTCAATGAGGTTCCCCCTCATTCTTCTAAACTCCAGCGAGTACAGGCCCAGCGCCGACAAATGCTCATCATATGTTAACTCAATCATTCTTGTAAACCCCATCATGACTCTCTGCTGTTTAATAAATAATAAAAAATAAATAATAAAAAATACTTTATTGATCCCCTCAGGGAAATTCAGATGTCCAGAAACCCCCAACCAACAAACCCACTGATTTAAAACAAATGCAGGCAGAAAATACATAGAATACACTGTGGACACGACCTGAGAGCAATAAATACTTAAAAAGACCAATAATTAACAATTACAAATTAAAAATTGCAAGAATGCATCCCCCACAGACTAGCGGTCCGTATTATAAAATCTAATGGCTGCAGGAGTGAAGTATCTCCTGAACCGCTCCGTTCTACAGGGCAGGGAGAGGAGACGGTTGCTGTTCCGAGTGCTCTTTTGACTCTCCAGAATTACATGGAGGGGATGCCCGGGGTTTTTCAGGATGACCTGCACCTTGTGCCTCATACGCCTCTCAAGCACATCCATCCCAGAGTCTACTCTCCCCTCCAGCACTGAGCTAGCTCGTTTAACCAGTCTGTCCAGCTTCTTGTTGTTTTTAAATGATAAAAACGAACCTGCCTCCACCACCTTCACTGGAAGCTCATTCCACACAGCTACCACTCTCTGAGTAAAGAAGTTCCCCCTCATGTTACCCCTAAACTTCTATCCCTTAATTCTCAAGTCATGTCCCCTTGTTTGAATCTTCCCTACTCTCAGTGGGAAAAGCTTCTCCACGTCAACTCTGTCTATCCCTCTCATCATTTTAAAGACCTCTATCAAGTCCCCCCTTTATTCCCTAGGAATAAAGCCCTAACTTGTTCAACCTTTCTCTGTAACTTAGTTGCTGAAACCCAGGCAACATTCTAGTAAATCTCCTCTGTACTCTCTCTATTTTGTTGACATCCTATAATTAGGCGACCAAAATTGTACACCATACTCCAAAATTGGCCTCACCAATGCCTTGTACAATTTTAACATTACATCCCAGCTTCTATACTCAATCGGGGCCATTGTCCCTGCAGCTTGGTTGGTGTGGACTCAGGGGGCCGAGGATACAGTGCAGAATCTCTAAAGTAGAGTGTGGCATCTGAGATGCACGGAACCATCGACCGTAGCTGTATCAAACATCTGAGCCTATGACCTGCAGCAGGAAAACCTAATCTTCAAAACTTGCTCATATGTTACTGATCTCCAGATAAGGAATTATCTAAGAGACTCTCGATTCTGCTATGTTATTTAAATCACATCCCCTCACCGGCTTTTGAAAGGCTTAAGATAAACTTAAAAGCATCAGGCAACAGAATAAATTAAACGAATGTTGTGAAGTATTAATGTTTGCGAGGGAACTGCAGATGCTGGTTTACACACAAGAACACAAAGCGCTGGAGTAACTCAGCGGGTCAAGGGCATCCCTGGGGAACATGCAGAGGTGACGTTTTGGGTCGGGACTCTTCTTCAGACTCATGAAGGGTCCTGACCTCTGGATACTTTCAAGAGGGAGCTAGATAGGGCTCTTAAAGATAGCGGAGTCAGGTGATATGGGGAGAAGGCAGGAACGGGGTACTGATTGGGGATGATCAGCCATGATCACATTGAATGGCGGTGCTGGCTCGAAGGGCCGAATGGCCTACTCCTGCACCTATTGTCTATTGTCTATTGACCTGAAACATCATCTATCCATGTTCTCCAGAGATGCCGCCTTGACCCTCTGAGTCACTCCAGCACTCTGTGTCCTTTTATATGGAGAATATGTTGTCGGCATTCTGCTTGGGTAGTGTCCAACCCAATTCATCAATTTCCGGTAACCAACCTACCATCACCCTCCACGCTCCTTTCTTCTCCCCCTCTCTTCACCTGTGAATCACCTGAATGTTCACCCATTTTTCCCTTTCCCTCCCCCCACCTCCTTCCATCCATATTCCTTCCTCTGGCTTCACTTTTGATGTCTCCTGATCGCACCACAGTTTGTCTATACATCTCAGGTCCTTGTCCAACCATCTGTTAATCAATAACCTCTCACCTGTGCCAACCTTTCACTTGCTAGGCTTTGTCCCACGCCCACCTCCCTTCCAGCCATCTCCTCCCTGTTGCTCCTTGTCTGAAGAAGGGTCCCGACCTGATAGTCACCTAACCAGAGATGCTGCCTGGCCCGCTGAGTAACTCTGGCACTGTGTCTTTTGTTTTGTTCCAGATTCCAACTACAAGTCCACCACCACCCATTTTCCAGCTACTGCTAGTCCGGCACCTCCTTTAGTCTGGAAGAAATTACGAGACCGCACTTCAAATTCCCCCACCCCCCCCACCCCCTCTCCGGAAGTCGCCCCGAATATGTGTCGCCTTGGCCGGGTGAGGCGGGCGATCTCGACCTCATCGAGACTTCCGTGGCCGATCGGCGGGTGGAATTTGCCGGAGCCGGCAGATCCGTTACCATGCCCGACTACCGAGGCTGACTTTGCGGGCCGGTATCTCGGCCCATCGGCAGCTTAGGCGGACCGTTCTGGTACCATCAGGCTCCTCTCGGAGGCCGTGACCTCTGTCGGTCTGGCGAAACGGATAATCATAGAAACATAGAAAATAGGCGTAGGAGGAGGCCATTCGGCCCTTCGAGCCAGCACCGCCATTCATGGTGATCATGGCTGTTCGTCCCCTATCAATAACCTGTGCCTGCCCTTCTCCCCATATCCCTTGACTCCATTAGCCCCTAGAGCTCTATCTAACTCTCTCTTAAATCCATCCAGTGACTTGGCCTCCACTGCCCTCTGTGGCAGGGAGTTCCACAAATTCACAACTCTCTGGGTGAAATTTTTTTTTTCTCACCTCAGTCTTAAATGGCCTCCCCTTTATTCTAAGACTAAGAATAAAGGGGAGGTCATTTAAGATTGAGGTGAGAAAAAACTTTTTCCAGAAAGGCTCTGGAACCAAGGGTGTCGGAAAACTGGTGGTGGGCCTGTATTCCAACCAGATTCCAATTAGCTACTTATCAGGTTTCTGGACGGTCCCTGCATAAGTGAGGCAACTGTCCGATTCACCTCTGCCCCATTGACCTCAGTGGACTTTGTCTAAAGAACTGATGTACTACAATGCTGAGAACTATAAACTGCACTCTGTATCTTCCCCTTTGTTCTACCTATTATACTTGAGTTTAAAATAATTGTCTCTATGTATTGTTTATCTGATCTGTATGGATAAGGGCGGCACGGTGGCACAGCGGTAGATTTGCTGCCTCACAGCGCCAGGGACCCGGGTTCGATCCTGACCACGGGTGCTGTCTGTACGGAGTTTGTACGTTCTCCCCGTGACTTGCGCGGGTTTTTTCTGGCTGCTCCGGTTTCCTCCCCCATGCCAAGGATGTAAAAGTTTGTAGGTTAATTGGTTTCAGTAAGAATTGTAAATTGTCCCTAGTGTTTGCGTGGGGGATAGTGCTGGTACGCAGGGATCGCTGGTCAGTGCGGGCTCGGTGGGCCAAAGAGGCCTGTTTCCATGCTATATCTCTAAACTAAACTAAACTAAACCTAGCATGCAAAACAACACTTTTCGAAGATAGACACAGGAGGACTCTCTCTAACTTCTGCAGGTGCACAGTAGAGAGCATGCTGACCGGTTGCATCGTGGCTTGGTTCGGCAACTTGAGCGCCCTGGAGAGGAAAAGACTACAAAAAGTAGTAAACACTGCCCAGTCCATCATCGGCTCTGACCTCCCTTCCATCGAGGGGATTTATCGCAGTCGCTGCCTCAAAAAGGCTGGCAGTATCATCAAGGACCCACACCATCCTGGCCACACACTCATCTCCCCGCTACCTTCAGGTAGAAGGTACAGGAGCCTGAAGACTGCAACGTCCAGGTTCAGGAATAGCTACTTCCCCACAGCCATCGGGCTATTAAACCTGGCTCGGACAAAACTCTGATTAATAGCCCATTATCTGTTATTTGCACTTTATCAGTTTATTTATTCATATATTTATACAATGGTATATGGACACACTGATCTGTTCTGTATTCATGCCTACTCTATTCTAAGGTAGGCAAAAATGCTGGATAAACTCAGCGGGTACAGCAGCATCTATGGAGCGAAGGAAATAGGCAACGTTTCGGCCCGAAACCCTTCCGGGTTTCGGCCCGAAACGTTACCTATTTCCTTTGAGTTTCGGCCCGAAACGTTACCTATTTCCTTTGAGTTTCGGCCCGAAACGTTGCCTATTTCCTTTGAGTTTCGGCCCGAAACGTTGCCTATTTCCTTTGAGTTTCGGCCCGAAACGTTACCTATTTCCTTTGAGTTTCGGCCCGAAACGTTGCCTATTTCCTTTGAGTTTCAGCCCGAAACGTTGCCTATTTCCTTCGCTCCATAGATGCTGCTGCACCCGCTGAGTTTCTCCAGCATTTGTGTGTACCTTCGATCTTCCAGCATCTCCAGTTCCTTCTTGCCTACTATGTTCTGTTGTGCTGAAGCAAAGCAAGAATTTCATTGTCCTATCTGGGACACATGACAATAAACTCACTTGAATCTTGAATTCAATCCGGTGGGCGGCGCGACTCTTGTCAGCAGCGGCCTCTGCAGCCCATCCGCGTTTTATTATTTTCTGTCTGTGTTTTTTGTAGTTTTTGTTATTTTTTGTTGGGGTGTGTGTGTGGGGGGGGGGGGGGGTGGGGGGGGGGTGGGAGGAGGGGGAAACTTTTAAATCTCTCCCTGCATGGGAGACCCGACCTTTTCTTGTCGGGTCTCCGTTATCGTTGGGGCTGCAACGAGGAGCGGCCTCCAACAGGAAGAGACCGGGGACTCTGGTGCCGACGACTCACCGTCACCGTCGCGGGGCTGGCCGAGTCCGGAGCGGGTGGAGCGGTGGTGGAGCGCTGCTGCTGCTGCGGCCCGACCGGAGAGTCGGAGGCTTCAACTGCAGGTCTGTGGACGGCGGCACCGGGAGCCCGCGGGTCCCTGGAGGGAGACCGCTTTTCAGCGTTCCCGCAACGGCGACTTCTCCCGCCCGAGTTGCGGGGTCAAAGAGCTCCTGGAGCGGGGCCTAACATCACCGCCCCGCGCGGCTTGGAATGGCCGCGGGACTCTGCGAGCGCACGCTGGGGGCTCTAACACCAAGACCCGGTGTGCGACCTCGCACCACCCGGCGTGGCTTTAATGGCCACGGGACAATTGCCATCGCCAGCCGGGGGCTTTGACTTTGACTCTGACATCGGGGGGGGGGGGAGAGAGTGCAGTGGAGAGATAAGTTTTTTTGGCCTTCCATCACAGCGATGTGATGGATGTTTATGTAAATTATGTTGTGTCTTGGGTCTATTTGTTTGTAATGTATGGCTGCAGAAACGGCATTTCGTTTGGATCTCAAGGGGTCCAAATGACAATTAAATGTATCTTGTATCGTGTATCTTGAATCTCGAATGCTGGAGTAACTGAGCGGGCATGGCAGCGTCTCTGGAGAGAAGGAATGGGTGAAGGGATGGGAATGGTGGAGACCCGAAGCGTCACCCATTCCTTCTCTCCAGAGATGTTGCCCGTCGCGCTGTTACTCCAGCATCTTGCATCTATCTTCGGGTTAAACCGGCATCTACGTATCTTCCTATTCGCTGTGTCTCGGTGCACGTGTTAATAATAAACACTGAGCCCAACTCTAAACCGAAAAGCATTGACCAAAATTATACACAATATACTTTGAGACAAAACCTTGTTGACTTGAAGCAACATTTAATCCCAGTGTGGGATCCTGAATCAGTTAGAACTAATTATAAGGGAATTGAAAGGATAGATAATTAAAAATTTAAAAACTGAGTAAGATCATTCAAGCACAAAATCTGCATTAGTGCTCGGTGTGCTCATATACTCTGCAATATTTCTTACCACTAATCCTTTATTATATCAGTCTTTTGCAGTCTCTTGTAACAGATTATATCAGCGGTGGTGTTGTATAGTTTCAATTAACATTTCTGAATTGTGCTGCAGTGCGGATCTTCATTCGACAGACTGGGGAAGTCATAGGAGCAGGATTAGGCCATTCAGCCCATCGAGTCTACACTGCCATTCAATCATAGCTGATCTTCTTTCCCTCTCAACTCCCATTCTCCTGCCTTCTCCCCATAACACTACACAACGGAACGAATCAAGTACCTGTGGATCTCCACTTGTTGGATTCATGGGAGTTGGTCTCAGAGGGGAGGATGATACTTTATTAGCCAAGAATGTTTTGCAACATATGAGGACTTTCATTTGCCATACAAAGATACAGATACAGAGTTACAGAGATAGGTTGAATAAGTTGGGTCTTTATTCTCTGGAGCGCAGAAGGTTAAGGGGGGACTTGATAGAGGTCTTTAAAATGATGAGAGGGATAGACAGAGTTGATGTGGACAAGCTTTTCCCTTTGAGAATAGGGAAGATTCAAACAAGAGGACATGACTTCAGAATTAAGGGACAGAGTTTAGGGGTAACATGAGGGGGAACTTCTTTACTCAGAGAGTGGTAGCGGTGTGGAATGAGCTTCCAGTGGAAGTGATGGAGGCAGGTTCGTTGGTATCATTTAAAAATAAATTGGATAGGCATATGGATGAGAAGGGAATGGAGGGTTATGGTATGAGTGCAGGCAGGTGGGACTAAGGGAAAAAAGTTGTTCGGCACGGACTTGTAGGGCCGAGATGGCCTGTTTCCGTGCTGTAATTGTTATATGGTTATATGTTATATGGTTATACAGTCTTACAAATACAAAGCAACAGAACACAGAACACACATTGTAACATAAACATCCACCACAGTGACTCCTCCACATTCCTCACTGTGATGGAAGGCGAAAAAAAGTTCAAATCTCTTCCCTTTGCTCTCAAGCCCTCAAGTTCTCGGTTGACGGGACGATCTTGACTCCCGTAGCCGGTGGTGCTTGGGCCATCCGCATCAGGACGATCAACTCCTGCATCGAGGGGATGTCAGCTTCCCCGTGCCGGGCAATTGGACCCCGGGTCGGGGTTGGTTGAGCCTCTGTGTTGTTAGAGCTCCCCGACCCGGCCTCTCCCGAGACCGCGAGCTCACAATGCTAAAGTCCGCAGGCCGCGGTTGGAGCGTTGATCCCAGGCAAGAGATCGACTCCGATGTTACGTCCACGTCCCACGGAGGGGCACAAAGTCAGTCCGAGGAGGCCTCCAGCTCCATCGATGGTAGGCTGCAGAGCGAGCGGAGATACGACCCAGAAAACATTCGCATCTCCAGCAGGGTAAGAAACCGAAGTAAGTTTCCCCCCTCCCCCCGCATAAAACAAACCGGAGAACATTTACACAAACTTTTAACACACACTAAAAATTAAAAAAAGACGATAAAACAGACAGACTGTTGGCGGGGCTGCCAATCGTGTAGTGCCCCCTGGTGTACGGTGGAGCATCCTGGACAATACATCCCCACCCCCTCCATGACACACGGGTCAACCTGAGGAGCACCTTCAGCAACAGACTGGTTCCACCAAGATGCAGCACAGAACACCACAGGAGATCCTTCTTCCCTGTGGCTATCAAACTGTACAACTCCTCCCCCTTCTGTCGTGGGGTAGACTGACTCCCTCCACCCCCCCCCAATCTTTGCACATCCCCAATCCTTTCCACTCGTCACTTTAAGCTTCATGCTTCATGTATCTTGTTGTGTTTTTATGACTGTTGGCAGATCAATTTCCATCCTGGAATAAATAAAGTTCGGTCATATCATATCGCATTGTGCCGTATCGTAAAAATACCCATTGACTTGGCCTCCACAGTTGTCTGTGGCAATGAATCCCACAGATTTCACCACCCTCTGACTAAGGAAATTCCTCCTCATCTCCTTTATAAAGGTACGTCATTTTATCCTGAGGCTGTGCTCAGTGGTTCTAGACTCCCCCACCAGTGGAGACACTCACATCCACATTATACAGGCTTTTCATTATTTGGTAAGTTTCAATGAGGTCCCTCCCCCTCATCCTGCTAAACTCCAGCGAGTACAAGCCCAGTGCCGTCAAACGCTCAGGAGTCTCCCATGATCTTATTTGCTCTGGAGTTGCACCTCCTGATGTATAGTTCCTGCAGGGGGGGCGAGTGAAGTTCCCATAGTGCGTTCGGCCGAACGCACTACTCTCTGCAGAGCCTTCTTGTCCTGGGCAGAGCAGTTCCCAAACCAGATGGTAATATTTCCGGACAAGATGCTTTCCACCGCCGCTGCGTAGAAGCACTGGAGGATCCTCGGAGACACTCTGAATTTCCTCAATTGTCTGAGGTGGTAAAGGCGCTGCCTTGCCTTACTCACGAGTGCTGAGGTGTGTGATGCCCATGTCATACCCTCAGAGATGTGGACTCCCAGATATTTAAAACAGTTCACCCTATCCACAGGATCCCCATTTATCCTCAATGGAGTGTACGTCCTCGGATGATGTGCCCTCCTAAAGTCCATGATCAGCGATTCCCGAATGGTGCAGGTAGGGAGACTGACAAAAACCTCTGGGAACCTCCGGGAACCGCACGGAAACCTTGGGTGGGGCGCAAAGTCTCCAGAGGTTTCCGTTCAGGTTTCCTAAGTGGGACGGGCATTACAGCATTTGCAGCGTCGGAGACCCGGGTTCGATCCCGACAACGGGCGCTGTCTGTACGGAGTTTGCACGTTCTCCCCGTGGCCGTGTGGGTTTTCTCCGAGATCTTCAGTTTCCTCCCACATTCCAAAGACGGACAGGAATGTAGGTTAATTGGCTTGGTGTATGTGTAAATTGTCCCTAGTGGGTGTAGGATAGTGTTAACGTGCGGGGATCGCTGGTCGGTGCAGACTTGGTGGGCCGAAGGGCCTGTTTTCACGCTGTATCTCCAAAATAAAAAATCATTGGGTAGTTTTAAAGCTGATAGGTTCTTGATCAATATGTATCAGAACTGAACAAGGAGGAGGACACAAATGCAGGCTCAGACACAGGGCAGATCAGTCTTCAGAGTTTAATCGGTCCAAGTCGGTACACAGGTAAGCAAAACAGAGGCAACAGTACAATCTAGGAGCAGGCAAAAAACAGAGGTCGAAAAACAGGCAATGGTCGAGGTCACAAGATTTCTAGAGCTGGAACAAGGTGATACCAAGTAGCATACACAACGAACTGGCAATGAGAACTAAACCACAAAGGGCTTAAATACAGACTTAAATACAGACAGGGGATAATGAGACACAGGTGAAACACATCAGGGCGGGGCCAATAATCACATGAGGGTAAACGACCTGACGGGAAATGGGACCTGAAACAAGAGGAGATACGAGACACCAAAATAAAACAAGAATGCACACTCTAATACTAAAAAGACCTGACAGTATGGGCATCAAGGGTTTTGGGGAGAAGGCAGGAAAATGGGGTTGAGAAGGAAAAATAGATCAGCCATGATGGAATGGTACAATGCACTCAATGGGCTGAATGGTCTAATTCTGCTTTTGTGCCTTATGGCCCGTGGTCTAAGAAACACACTGAAGATGTCCTAGTCATCTGTTTTTATTTGTAATGGTTGAGGCACCAACTAAGACACTTGGTGGACCACCTTTCCTTTGACCAACCAATATTGCAAAGGGTTCTTTAATATGTATAGGGCGGCACTCCTCACCTCCATCGTGGTCTGGTTTGGCTCAGCCACCAAGCACGACATCCGGAGGCTGCAGCGAATCATCTGATCAGCTGAGAAGGTTATTGGCTGCAACCTTCCGTCCATTGATGAACTGTACACTGCAAGGGCCAGGAAGCGAGCGGGCAAGATCATCTCTGACCCCCCTCACCCTGGCCACAAACTCTTTGAATCACTTCCCTCTGGAAGGCGACTCCGGGCTGTCAAAGCTGCCACAGCCAGACATAAAAACAGTTTTTATCCACGAGTAGTTGCTCTACTCAACAGCCAAAAATCTGTAGCCACCTTTTGCTGTAGTATTTTATTTAATTCACATGTTTAATCAATAATGTTTTATTATTAATGTTCAATGTTTTATGTGCCATTCCTAGTTGTCACTGTATGTCATGTTGCCACTTGTGAGCGGAGCACCAAGGCAAATTCCTTGTATGTGGATACTTGGCCACTAAACTTATACATTCATTCATTCATGCATTCATTCATTCAAAAAGTGCAGAATGCAGTTTTGCATCGTTGTCACGTTACAGTTACAAGGAAAAAGTGCAGCATCCGCAATGAAGGTAGGTTGGAAGATGGGGACTACCTGAGGGCTACCTGACTAACAGAGGGCAGTTTCGTAATCTGAGAACTGGTGTTTTAAATCATGAGAGGACTAGATTGGGTGGACGCCCAGAGTCTCTTGACCGGAGTGGAGGAATCGAGAACCAGAGAGCATAGGTTTAAGGTGAGGGGGGGGGGGGACAGATTTAATAGGAACCTGAGGGGTAGCTTTTTCATGTAAAGGGCAGTGGGTGTATGGAACGGGCTGCTGGAGGGGGTGGTTGGGGCAGGGACGATCGCAACGTATAAGAAACATTTAGACAGGTACATGGATAGGACAGGTTTAGAGCGACATGGGCCAAACGCAGGCAGGTGGGACTAGTGTAGCTGGGACAAGTTGGTCGATGTGGGCAAGTTGGGCCGAATGGCCTGTTTCCACACTGTGTCAAAGTCAAAGTCAAAGTATCCTTTAATGTCATTCAGACCTTTCAGTCTGAACGAAATTTTGTTGCCTGCAGTCATACATGTAATAAAATAACAAAACACACAATAAACACAAATTTAACATCCACCACAGTGAGGTCACCAGGCACCTCCTCAAGTCTTAAAGCCTTTGTCTCTTCCCTCCTTGCTCTCCCTCTGCGTTGAGGCGATCCAGGCCTCCGATGTTGTGGCCCCACTGGGTGATGGTAAGTAAGTGCCGTGGCTCAACCGAGCTCCGGTAACGGGCCGGTTCAAACTCCGTGGCCCGGGGTGGTCGAAGCTGCTGAAGCTGCCGCCCTCCAGTCCAGCGGACAAAGCTGTGACTCTTTGACTCCAACAAATGAGAAGAAACTATTCCAGAGCCATGGAATAAAAACACTAAGGCTTCATGTTCAATGTTTTATAATGGTAATGACGAGTAGATTCTCGCCAGGAAGTTGATTTTGACTTGGTGCGGGCATCAAGGCATAGCTACCTCGGCGAATAAATAAATGTAAAGCCAGGTGGTGTACCAGCTTGTCTTAATTTACATTGGTCTTATGTTTAAAGTTCAAGCATTGTCAGAACAGGAGCCCCGCGGTGGAACAGGTGCTGGGCTACATCGCCAAATCCTTCCGTCCCAGATGAGTGGATAACAGTGCAATTCATCGGATGCAAAACGCTCCAAGATTCTGGCATTTGGACAAAGTGGGAGAGGGGATTACCGTCCACTGCGTGCTGTCATTAACTGAGTAAACACGGACACTGATATTCCTTCTTCTCCATGCTCGAAAGCACGCAGCACCCGACACACAAGTGTGGAGGCCGCTAACGCATATCTATAAGAGCAGGGAAAGATAGATTATTTGATTAATGTGCGTGTCAGGGGCTTATGGGGAGAAGGCAGGAGAATGGGGTGAGGAGGGAGAAATAGATCAGCCATGATTGAATGGCGGAGTAGACTTGATGGGCCGAATGGCCTAATTCCGCTCCCATCACTTATGACCATATGACATACGACTCATAGAACGTTGGACATAGAGCAGGCCATTCGGCCCACAATGTCTGTGCTGAACACGATGCCAAGACCATCTCTTACACACAATCCCCTGCACGTAATCCATACCCTGCATGGCCATATGCCGTTACACAAGTCTCTTCAACACCACGATTGTATCTACCTTCACCACCACCCCTGGCAGCGCGCTCCAGGCACCCACCACCCTCTGTGTACGAAGACTTGCCCCGCACAACTCCTTTAAACATTGCCCCTCTCACCTTAAAGTTCCTAGGTTCAGAAGTCGTCGGAGTCGAAGGAGGTCTTCTACATAGTTGAAGGAGGTCTTCAACATGTCATTTTTTCAAAATCTCCTAAACTCTTCAATTAGTCCCAGCCTGTCCAACCGTTCCCTATAGCTCAGGCCCTTCGAGTCCTGGCAACATATCTGGGGAGGCAAGAGGTGAACAGCCGTTACAATGAGGAAATCAATGAGAATTAAATGTAAGTCATTGTTTCGCCTTCCACAGAGGCTGCCTGACCTACTGGCTGCTTCCAGCACTTTACGTTTTCATTTCGCTTAAGGATGGAGGGGGCAGCAGCACAAAGTTTTTTACTAGAGATGAGTGAGTTTAGTTTGAGAAAAATATGATCTTGGCCTTAAAATCCCATCACCCCAACGACGGCACTGAGTCAGTTCAGTTTAGTTTAGTTTATTGTCACGTGTACCGAGGTACAGTGAAAAGCTTTTGTTGTGTGCTAACCAGTCAGTGGAAAGAAGCTAGTCTGAAGAATGGTTACGGCCCGAAAAAGTCACCAATTCCTTTTCTCTAGAGAGACCGCCGGCTGCTTTTCGGCGCGGACTCGATGGGCCGAAGGGCCTGTTTCGCACTGTATCAATGGTTAGTATGGACACAGGGGGCTGAAGGCCACAAAATGCTGGAGTAACTCAGCGGGACAGGCAGCTTCTCTGGTGAGAGGGAATGGGTGGAGAGGTTTCAGGTCGAGACCCTTCTTCAGACTGATGTAGAGAGGAGGAGAGAGAAGGTAGACAAAAATGCTGGAAAAACTCAGCGGGTAAGGCAGCATCTCTGGAGCTCAGAGAGAGGAGGAGAACTTCTGCAAAGTAGACATACCTTGAGGAGATTTCGCAGTGGAATGGACAAAATGTTTAAGAGAGGCTGTTTAACACTCTGTGATTCATATATAACTCCTATTATTAAAAAAGGGGGAAGGTTTGTGAAGGCAAGGACTGCTAGACCGGTCATCTTGACATCAGCAGTGGGAGATGTGGCGCAGTCTGTTATTAAGGACATGTTGCAGAGCACTTGGCAACTAATGATAGAGTCATGAAAATCGTGCCTGCTGAACCTGTGTGTGTTTTTCCGAAGGAACAAATAAAGGAGAGCATGTGGATGGCGGGTGCTCGGCCTCTTAAAAGTTTTTTGAAGAGCAGTCGGCACAAAATATCAATGCTGAACAATGTTAAAGCACATGGGTAGACAAAAATACTGGAGAAACTCGGGTGCGGCAGCATCTATGGAACGAAGGAAATAGGCAACGTTTCGGGCCGAAACCCTTCTTCAGCCTGATTAAGCACATGGAATTAGGAGTCTAAAGAAGGGTATTTGACCCGAAATGTCACTGGAGTTTAGAAGGATGAGAGGAAGATCTTATAGAAACATACTCGCTAGAATTTAGAAGATTGAGGGAGGATCTTATAGAAACTTACAACATTTTTAAGCGGTTGGACAGGCTAGATGCAGGAAGATTGTTCCCAATGTTGGGGAAGTCCAGAACAAGGGGTCACAGTTTAAGGATAAGGAGGAAGTCTTTTAGGACCGAGATGAAAAAAAAAAATTCCCACAGAGAGTGGTGAATCTGTGGAATTCTCTGCCACAGAAAGTAGTTGAGGCCACAGTTCATTGGCTATATTTAAGAGGGAGTTAGATGTGGCCCTTGTAGCTAAAGGGATCAGCGGGCATGGAGAGAAGACAGGTACAGGATACTGAGTTGGATGATCAGCCATGATCATATTGAATGGCGGTGCAGGCTCGAAGGGCCGAATGGCCTCTACTCCTGCACTTATTTTCTATGTTTCTATATAAAATTCTTACGGGATTGGACAGGCTAGATGCAGGAAAACATATTCCTGATGTTGGGGGGAGTCCAGAACCAAGGAGGGTGGGGGGGGGGGGGGGGGGGGTGTGGTCACACCGTTTAAGAATAAGGGGTAGGCCATTTAGGACTGAGAGGAGCAAAAACTCAACTCAACTACCTCTTGTGGCAGCATGTTCCATACACCCACTACCCTTTGTGTGAAATAGTTACCCCTCGGATGCCTATTAAATCTTTTCCCCTTCACCTTAAACCTCTGTCCTCTGGTCCTCGATTCCCCTACTATGGGCAAGAGATCCTGTGCTTCTACCCCATCTATTCCCTCTCATCAGAGCCGTGATAGATAGCACAGACATATCCCTTGATTCCGTTAGCCCTAACTCCCTTGATCCAATTCATCCAGTGAATTGGCCTCCACTTGTGTCTGTGGCGGAGAATTCCACTCAGATGAAGATTAAAGTCTTCAATGGTTTTGTATTTTAGTTTGTAGTTTGTAGATACAGCGCGGAAACAGGCCCCGGGGCCCACCGCATCCACGCCCACCAACGATCCCCGCATATTAGCACTACCCTACACACACTAGGAACAATATTCACAATTACCAAGCCAATTTTACCTACATACCTGCACTTCATAACAAGAGGAATCGAATATCGGAGCAAAGAGGTCCTTCTGGTGGTGGCTATTCCTGGAGGTCGAGGATGTCAGTCTACATTCCGTTGCTTACAGAAGGAAGACACCTGTGCGTGTGTGTGTTTAACGTGTACCTGATGTTGGGCTTCAAGAACCACACGGTCCTTCACAAATCAATCAACACATTCCAATGGCAAGGGAACCAAGGCGATTGGAGCTGATAGATCTGTTGCAGCCTTCATCCGCCTTCACCCCCGTGGAGTTCAAGATGACTTCATCCGCCTGGCCCGCCGTTGAGGTCTGGTAGGTTGTATCGTTCTTAGTCTGGACCCTCATCCTCGACCTTACCGCCATGGGTAGCTCTACCAAGAAGCTGGTGCTTCAGACAGCATCGCCCTCGGTATCATGCGGGCAAGCAAGCCTCTTCACCACGACAAGGAGACACTGCGACAGAGAGTGGTGAATCTGTGGAATTCTCTGCCACAGAAGGTAGTTGAGGCCACAGTTCATTGGCTATATTTAAGAGGGAGTTAGATGTGGCCCTTGTGGCTAAAGGGATCAGGGGGTATGGAGAGAAGGCAGGTACGGGATACTGAGTTGGATGATCAGCCATGATCATATTGAATGGTGGTGCAGGCTCGAAGGGCCGAATGGCCTACTCCTGCACCTATTGTCTATGTTTCTATGTTTCTGTAAAGAAGTCTCAACTAACACATTGTCTTAACTGTAGCTTTTATTAACTGTTCACATAATTGCTATACTAGCTGTACGTGGTCTGTCACCGGAGCTAGAGAGCGAGACACCAGGGAGGGAACATGCAATTATACACCTAATAAGGGGAGTGGTTAAGGGTGGTGAGGTCACTATGTTAAAGGCACATGCACTAGCCATCTACATCCTTCCTCTTGGAACAAAGCAATATAACAGTGACAGGGCGACCACGTCTCATGCGCTACAAGCAGGCATACAATGATTACAGAGCTAAACAAAATCCCCGTAGCGAACAGGCGGCTTGACCAGCCTGCCGGACCGGGTGCGAAGCTCGCCACCCCCTCCCCCTGCAGGAACAAGAGCAGCCGGGGCCGGGGCAGGCGAGCGAACCGGGGGGGATACAGGGGGAGATGCGGCAGGAGAAGACCCACCCGCCGGCGGGGTAGAGGGGGAACGAGGGCTGGGGGGCGGAGACGGTGGCGCAACCAACGGTGAAGGGAGGGATCTGGGCATCCGCGGAACGGCAGGAGCGGAATCAGACAAGGGAGGGGAGAAGGGAGCAGCAGGCGGAGGTCGGGGCTCGTTAACGAGCAGCAGATGTTGGCGGGAGCGGCGGTAGATGACCCCGTCGTGGTCAACCAGGTAAGACCGTGGTGAGCCGGCATCACCGACCACCGTGGCGAGCTTGTAGTGGCCAGAGGCAGTCTGCATCCGGACGATCTGGCCGGGAAACAGAGGCGGCAGGGGGCGGCAGGACTGGTCGTGGGAGCGCTTCTGCGAGTCGTGCTTGGCGGTGATACGCTCCTGGACCATGGCGGGTGGGAGAACAGAGGGGGCAAGGGCTTGCTGGGCAACAGGGAGGGGGGGGGCGAGTTCTTCGAGCCAGCAGGCGCTGTGCCGGCGAGCCCAGGGCAGGGTCGCGGGAGATGTTGCGGAGATTAAGTAGGGCCAGGTGGAAGTCCGACTTGGACAGCCGACAGTGCTCCAGCAAACCCTTAGCACTGCGGACGGCACGCTCCGCCAGGCCGTTGCTTTGCGGGTACTCAGGGCTGCTGGTAAAATGTTTAAAGTTCCACTGAGAAGCGAAATGCTGGAACTCGGCACTGGTGAACTGGCTGCCGTTGTCAGATTGGAGGCGAGCAGGGGAGCCAAACGTGGCAAAGTGGCGACGCAGCCTCCCGATGACAGCCGAGGAGGAAAGGGAGTGGAGTTGGTCGACCTCAAACCAGTTGGAATAGGAGTCGACGAGGACCAGGAAGTGTTTGCCACGCCACTCGAAAATGTCAGTAGCGACCGCCGTCCAGGGGAGATCAGGGGCAGGTTGTTGCAGCAGCGGCTGTCGTTGTTGATGTGGGGCCAGGCTGTTGCAAGAAGGGCAAGCAGAGACCCACTCCCGGATGTCGTTGGCCATGCTGGGCCAGTAGAACTGGCCCTGGGCGCTGGACAGAGTGGCCTCGGCCCCAGGATGACCGTTGTGGGCAGACTGAAAATAGGCAACCCTCAGTGACTCGGGCACTACGACCTTGTGCCCCTTAACCACCACGCCGTCGTGCAGGACGAGCTCATCGCGGACCAGGAAGTATGGGACTACACTGGCCGGCAGGCTGCAGAAAAATGATTTAGCTTTCTGCAGAAATTGCAGGTCTTCCCCAGGGCAGGGCACACGTTGAATTGATGGGTAGCAAAGTTGCAGTTGGGGCAGCGGCGGGCGACGCCGGACTTGGGTGGGGGTGGACCCTGTTGCCGCCGCGGGGCAACGTTTCTTGGGCGGCCGGTGGCAGAGGCTAAGTCGACATGAGTGTCCTCGGGTGGCAGGGTAGAGGCGACAGCTTCAGCCATGAGTGCAGCGTGTAGAGCCGCATCCAGAGAAAGTTCGGGCATTCTGAGAAGTTCTGCTCTCAGTTTGGTATCGCGGAGGCCGTATACAAGGATATCACGAGTCAGCTGCTCGGGGGTCAGGGCATCAAGGCGGCAGCGCCGAGCCAGGTGCCTCAACGCGGCGATGTAGTTAGTGACGGACTCGTCAGCGCTCTGCCAACGGCCAAACATTTTGAAACGCTCCAAAATAGAGTTGGTGGGAACATCACACAGGGCAGTGAACTTAGCAATGAGACATACCGGATCGAGGGCACTCTCACCAGCAGCATACACAAACGACTCGGACCGTTCCAGGGCGTCGGGACCGGCCAAGTTGAGGAGCAGAGATGCACGCGTCTCAGCGGTGGCAGCAGGGTGGGCGATGGTCACATAATGCTGAAAATCACGTCGGAAGACATCCCATCGATGGGCAATGTCCCCATCAAATACAAGCGGGTCGGGCTTGCGGCACGAGTTTGCCATGGCACAAGGGAAGGAAACAGGATAAGGGTACTGGGGTATAAAATAAAAGAAAACCGGCAAACAGGAGGCGCAGGGTCTCACAGCTGAGACACCATGTAAAGAAGTCTCAACAACACATTGTCTTAACTGTAGCTTTTATTAACTGTTCACATAATTGCTATACTAGCTGTACGTGGTCTGTCACCGGAGCTAGAGAGAGAGACACCAGGGAGGGAACATGCAATTATACACCTAATAAGGGGAGTGGTTAAGGGTGGTGAGGTCACTATGTTAAAGGCACATGCACTAGCCATCTACAGTTTCTAAGGTCAATGATCCAAAAATGGACAGGGTAGATTATGTGGGATATGGGGCGAAGCGCAGGCAGGTGGGACCAGTGTAGATGGGACACGTTGGTCGGTGTGGGCAAGTGGGCTGAAGGGCCTGTTTCCACGCTGCAAGTCTCCATGACTGTATGAGTGAAATGTGAAGCTAGAGGATAGGATATTGATGGAAGGGAACAGAGTGGTGGGGTGGGGGAGAAGAAAACAAACTTGCCTTTCAAGAGGCACTGGATAAATGTAATGGATAGGAAGTATCTTACCCCTAGCTAACAATGATCTACTCTACATTTTCCTTGACCTTCCACCCCTTTGATCTACTGTTTCACATCTTACCCTTCCATATCTCCACGTCTCCCGCTGCCCTGACTCTCAGTCTGAAGAAGGGTTCTCAACTCGAAACACCACCCATTCCTTCTCTCCAGAGATGCTGCCTGGCTCGCTGAGTTACTCCAGCGTTTTGTGTCAATCTTCCGTCTAAATAGACAATAGACAATAGGTGCAGGAGTAGGCCATTCGGCCCTTCGGCCCTTCGAACCAGCACCGCCATTCAATGTGATCATGGCTGATCATCCCCAATCAGTACCCCGTTCCTGCCTTCTCCCCATATCCCCTGACTCCGCTTCCTTTAAGAGCCCAATCTAACTGTCTCTTGAAAGCATCCAGAGAATCGGCCTCCACCGCCCTCTGAGGCAGAGAATTCCATGGATTCACAACTCTCTGGGTGAAAATGTTTTTCCTCATCTCCGTTCTAAATGGCCTAGCACTTATTCTTAAACTGTGGCCCCTGGTTCTGAACTCCCCCAACATCGGGATCCTGCCTCTAGCGTGTCCAATCCCTTAATAATCTTATATGTTTCAATAAGATGCCCTCTCATCCTTCTAAATGTAAGCTCTTAAGGTTCAAGGTGAAGGAGAAAAGATTTAGTGGGAATTTGAGGGGTAGCTTTTTCACACAGAGGGTGGTGGGTGTATGGAACAAGCTGCTAGAGGAGGTGGTTGAGGCTGGGACTATCCCTACGTTTAAGAAACAGTTAGACAGGTACATGGATAGGACAGGTTTGGAGGGATATGGACCAAACGCAGGCAGGTGGGACTAGTGCTGCTGGGACATGTTGGCCAGTGTGGG
This sequence comes from Leucoraja erinaceus, assembly GCF_028641065.1. Classification (NCBI taxonomy): domain Eukaryota; kingdom Metazoa; phylum Chordata; class Chondrichthyes; order Rajiformes; family Rajidae; genus Leucoraja; species Leucoraja erinaceus. Next base: position 442,877 of record NC_073421.1, read on the forward strand.
CAAGTTGGGCCGAAGGGCCTGTTTCCACACTGTATTACTCTATGCCTTTATATGTAACTCTGCAATGAATTGAAAGAGAAAAGGTTATTGTAACTTTGCTTCCTCTCTGCCTATCGTACAGTTTTCTGGTGTGTAAATATCGATTATGCACTGTATGTTTTTCACTCCTGGTCGATATTTAATTTTCCATCACCCTGAACAGTAAAAGATGATTCTTTATTGCAAGTGCAGCTTCAAGGGTACAAAAACTTCAATTGTCTGTCATTAAAGGAGGAAAGTGGTTTTTAAATATTTTAAGGAACAGGGCAGATTAATAACCAGTTTGACAAATAAGCAAAGGGATATACTTTGAGGGGTTGTAAATCACCAGCCTATTTCTCATTGAACGCAGGATAATGATTGTGTGAAATGAAGCTGCCTCTTTGTCGGGGAAACTGGTGCTAGGCTGTAAGAACCCAATGCAACTGGCTTGGATCAATGTGAACCGCAGATATCACAGCTTCCAAACAGCGGAAAAGACATTTCCAAAGGCAACTAAAGTTCCAGTGGCAAGCCAAGGCTTCAGAGACTGAGTGGGGGTGGGGAAAGATCAGAGTCTCATAGCCTCAAGAAGCTGTTAGAATTTCATTGTCCTCTCTGGGACACGACAATAAAACTCTCTCGACTCTTGAACCTGTAACAAAACAGCACAAGAACAGGCCATTCTCGAGTCTGAAGTCTCGACCCATTCCTTCTCTCCAGAGATGCTGCCCGTCCCGCTGAGTTACTCCGGCATTTTGTGTCTATCCTCGGTGTAAACCCAGCATCTGCAGTTCCTTCCAACAGGCCCTTCAGCCCGTAATATCTGTGCTAAGTCCATCTCTTATCAGCCTGCACATAATCAGTATCCCTCCATCCTTCTCTGCATATCCACTTGCTTATCCAGAAGTGCCACTAGTTTAGTTTAGTTAGGTTTTGTATTGTACTTCCGGTGGCGCTGGTGCCAGCAGCCTCCACCTACAGCTCGGTATCTTTATGTTTTTTTGTTTATTTAGTTATGTTAAAGTGTTTTTTTTGTGTTTTTTGGCGTTTTTATGTGGGGGAAGAGGGCACGGTGCGGGGGATACCGTCCTTCAGCCGCTTCCTGGTGAGGACGCGACTATTATTCGAGTCGCGTCCTCGCCCCCCCCCTCCCCCCACAGCGGCCTACCTGCCTGGATTGGCGCGGCCTTTCCTGCCGGGATTGACCGGAGCTCCAGCAGCGGCGGGACAGCGCTGGAATATCGCGGGGCTGGCGATGCCTTACCGGGGCTCGCCGTCTGGAGCCCGGAGTGCTGGACCTGCTGCACCGACATCCTGGAGCTGCGGTTGTGGAGCTCCCAACGCGGGCGGCGCTGACTAATCAACGCGGGGTCCTGTGACTCTGCCCAGCTTGGCCAGCGGACTCGGGAGCTGCAGTCTCCGGCAGCGGGAGGCGGCTGATCAGGAGGTCCGGGCCGCTGAGGAGGAGGATGTTCACCATCGGGGTTCGGCGTCGGCGTTCCACCGGCCCGGCGTGAGGGCCTGAACATCGGGCCACCCGGGGCAGCGACTGCGGGTGCTCGGAAGGCCCCGACCACGGATGAACACGGAGGGGAGGCTGGCTGGACTATGGTGCCTTCCTCACCTGGGTGCCATTTATGTTATGTTGTGTTGTGGACTTTCTGTGTTTGTGCTTTTTTTAAAATTCTATTTTATTTTTTTAATATGTTTTAATATTTATTATTTATTTATTTTTATGATACTGACTGTAAAGGGAAATTCATTTTGTTGTCTCTAATTGAGACAATGACAATAAATTTGAATACAATACAATACAATACAATTTTAATTAGAGATACAGCGTGGAAACAGGCCCTTCGGCCCACCGAGTCCATGCCAACCAACGATCCCCGCACACTAACACGATCCTACACACACTAGGGACAATTTACAATTTTTTCCCAATTAACCTACAAACCTATATGTCTTTTATTTAAATCAAAAATACTTCATCAAATATTAAAACATTATATACAATATAATAAAACAAACCAGAACCCACCACCATAACACAAGACACACAAATATACTAAATGGACAACTATACAACTATGTTACAATCCTTGTCAAGGATACATTCCACCCCCGCGGTGCCCAGCGGTCCCAGGAATTCCCCGTGGTGCCCGTGGACCGCGCGTAGTCCCTCTCTAACACCACCCAGGCACGGACGTAACCCCGGAAACGGGGCACGCAGCCGGCTCTTCCGCCTGGCGCCGAGACTCGCGGATGGCCAGCTTGGCCAGGCCCAGGCGAACCTATATGTCTTAGGGGTGTGGGGAAAAACCAGAACTCCCGGAGACAACCCACGCAGTCACGGGATGAAGGTACAACCTGATGCAACGTAGTTGACGAATAAGCAAGTGCATCTCAACTTGTAGGAAGGAGCTGCAGACGCTAGTTTATGCCAAAGATAGACACAAAGTGCTGGAGTAACTCAGCGGGTCAGGCAGCATCACTGGAGAACCAAGCCAAAACATCACCTGTCCGTTCCCTCCGCAGATGCTGCCTGACCACTGGGATCTTCCAGCACACGATTCCTGCATCCGCAGTTCTTTGCATCCCTGTCTTAAGCTCACAATTAGCCACACAACTAATAGCCCTGTCCCACGGTACGAGTTCATTCCAAGAGCTCTCCCGAGTTTAAAAAAAATCAAACTCGTGGTAAGCACGGAGAATGAACGTAGCGGGTACGTCGGAGCTCGGGGACGTCTCTTAGCGGCTCGTAATGCTAACGGCAGGTACTCGGGAAGACTCGCTAACGGCAGGTAAGCGCGGGAAGACTCGTGAAGATTTTTCAACATTCAACAAAGATTTTTCCACGAGAGCCCCGAGTACCGACGAGTGGTCATTACCGTAAATCTCCGCGTTCGAATCAGGGCAAACTCGGGAGAGCTCTTGGAGTGAACTCGTACCATGGGTAGGGCTGAGATGAGGAAAAAAGTTTTCACCCAGAGAGTTGTGAATTTGTGGAATTCTCCATCTCAGAGGGCAGTGGAGGCCAATTCATTGGATGCATTCAAAGGAGGATTAGATAGATAGAGCTCTTAGGGCTAGCGGAATGAAAGGGTATGGGGGGAAGGCAGGAACCGGGTACTGATTGGGGATGATCAACCATGATAACATTGAATGGCGTTGCTGGCTCGAAAGGCCGAATGGCCTACTCCTGAACCTCTGAAGAAGGGTTTCAGCCCGAAACGTTGCCTATTTCCTTCACTCCATAGATGCTGCTGCACCCGCTGAGTTTCTCCAGCATTTGTGTCTACCTTCGATTTTCCCGCATCTGCAGTTCCTTCCTAAACTACTCCTGCACCTATTGTCTATGTATCTATTTAGAACATGGATAGGTGACACGCCGGGTCAAGACCCTTCCTCAGATTCAGCCTGAAGAAGTACATCTATGCTTTGTTTTCCTCACCTGGTGGGATCGGCGTACTAAAGACTGTTTGCACAAAGATATTCATCGTTGGGCTAGGAAGAATTGTTTGTTCGGTACATAGAATGGTCCCAGGATATGAATACATGCCCTCAAAAGGATCTTAGAAATAAAGCAGACTGGAATTAATCTGACAGGCTGCAACTGTGCAACAATGCACACATCTAAATAATATCCTAGTTGATTTTACTTCACTTACAATATTAGCTTGATAAACAATATTGACTCAAAACGATACCATGGCGGTACAGTGGCGCAGCGGTAGAGTTTCTGCCTCACAGGTTCGATCCTGACTACGGCACTGTCTGTACGGAGTTTGCACGTTCCACCTGTGACCACGTGGGTTTTCTCCGGGTGCTCCGGTTTCCTCCCACACTCCAAAGACGTGCGGGTTTGTAGGTTAATTGGCTTCTGTAAATTGTTAAAAATCGTCCTGAGTGTGTGTAGGATAGTACGGGATGATCGCTGGTCGGCGCAGACTCGGTGGGCCAAACGGCCTGTGTCCGCGCTCTATCTCTTAAATGAATTAAACTGACTTGAAATGATATAAATTGAGGTAGAAAAGGCTAAGAGAAGACACAGGATATGCAGATGCTGGAACCTTGAGCAAAACACAAAGTGCTGGAAGATCTCAGCAGGTCAGGCAGCATCTGTGGAAGGAATGGACGGATGATGTGAAAGGTGTTTTTGTTGCGTGCTATCCAGTCAGTGAAAACATCATACATGATGTTGGGGGAGTCCAGAACCAGGGGCCACAGTTTAATAATAAATGGTAGACCACTTAGAATGGAGATGAGGAAAAACGTTTTCACCCAGAGAGTTGTGAATCTATGGAATTCTCTGCCTCAGAAGGCAGAGAAGTGGAGGCCAATTCTCTGGATGCTTTCAAGGGAGAGCAGATAGAGCTCTTAAAGATAGTGGAGTCAGGGGAGAAGGCAGGAACAGGGTACTGATTGGGGATGATCAGCCATGATCACAGTGAATGGTGGTGCTGGCTCGAAGGGCCGAATGGCCTACTCCCGCACCTATTGTCTATTGTCTATGATTACAATCAAGCCGTCTACACTGTACAGATAAAGGATACATTTTTAGTGCAAGATAAAGTTCAATAAAGTGCAATTAAAGATAGTCCGAGTGTCTCCAGTGTGGTAGATAGTAGCTCAGGACTGCTCTCTAGTTGGTGATAGGATGGTTCGGTTGCCTGATAACAGCTGGTAATATCACAAAAATTATTAGTGGGAATATCAGAAAGTTTGATTATTTTTTATTATTTATGAGCAAATATAAATTTCTGAAATTAGATTTTTTTTTAATCTAATAACACAGTGCTCTGCGTTAAATAGTTTCCAGGGATAATGAAAGATGGTCAAACCTCATCCCTATTTTTAGTTTAGTTTAGAGATGCAGTGTGAAAGCAGGCCCTTCGACCCATCGAGACCAGCCATCCCCGCATTTTAATACTGTCCCACACACTAGGGACAATTTACATTATACCAAGCCAATTAACCTACAAACCTGTACGTCCTTGGAGTGTGGTCCTTGGAGCGTGTTTGTTTAGTCAGAAGAAGGTGAATCTGTGGAATGCATTGCCATAGAAGGCTGTGGAGGCCAAATATAGAGTGATACAGTGTGGAAACAGGCCCTTCGGCCCAACCTGACCATACCAGCCAACATGTCCCAGCTACACTACTCCCACCTGCCACCATTGTGGTCCATATCCCTCCAAATCCGTTCTATCCATGTACCTGTTTAACTGCTTCTTAAATGTTGGGATAGTCCCAGCCTCAACTACCTCCTCTGGCAGCTCGTTCCGTACACCCACCGCCCTTTGTGTGGAAAAAAATGTTTTCAGAGAAAATGGATATTTTGAAGGCAGGGTAGATAGATTCTTGATTAGTGCGGGTGTCAGGGGTTATGGGGAGAATGTGTTTAAGAGGGAGAGATAGTTCAGCCATGATTGAATGGCAGAGTGGCCTTGATGGGCCGAATGACCTAATTCTGCTCCTGTCACTTATTAACATGAAATAATTGACAATAGGTCAATAGTCAATAGTCTATTTATTTGTCATTTGGACCCCTGGAGGTCCAAATGATTTGCCGTTTTTTTGCCGTGCAGGAGTAAGCCCGATGGGAGAGGGGAAAAGAGGGAGTGGCCGGGGTGCGACTCGTCCTCAATCACGCTGCTGGCCTTGTTTCTCTTCTGCATATCTCTCATTTTCCTGTCCCCCCTCTGTAGGCTCGCCAACGTTCCCGCTCCCAAATAAGGGACAAAAGATTAAAAATACGGGACAAATTCCCCACGGCAATTCGTTGACTGACTGGGCCGTGTCTGGGTGAATGATGAGTTGGCCCCGGGTGCTGGACTGTACACAAAGCCCAGCCGGCGGGCCAGCTGAGGAGTTTTGGCCCGGGCCGCACGATGTCGCGCGCAAAGTCCGGCGCCCCGTCCAACTCGTGAACCGATGATCGGCCGTGAGAAGGAGGGGTGGTGGTGGTGTGGTGTCGGCGGTAAGCGAAGGTCCGAGGGTCGGACAGCTGGCCGGGCTGCCGACCGACCGACGGGGCCACGGGCGAGGCGCTGCTGCTGCTGCTGCTGCTGCTGCTGCTCTCCATGGGCTGCACTACGTCGGGACGGGTGAGGCGGGGGCCGGACGCGGCACTCCGACCCGACAGTCCCCTCGACCCGAGTAGTAGCGGTCAAATACGGGACAAGGGCGGTCCCGTACGGAACAAACCAATTTAGCCCAATATACGGGATGTCCCGGCTAATACGGGACCGTTGGCAACCCTATCACTCCGACTCAGTCTTGTCCTCGGGAATAATGTTATGATATGATATGATAGCACTTGATTTATCCCAGGAGGGAGATTGATCTGCCAAGAATCATCAACAAACTCGAATATATATGAAACATGGAATTAAAGTGACAGGTGGAAGGATTGGGGACGTGCAAAGATTGGGGAGGTGGGGAGGGGAGAGTCGGCCTCAGGCTCAGTATACCCCACGACAGAAGGGGAGTAGTTATACAGTTTGAACTTAGTTTGCCCAGTTACCAGTGGGCAGGAGATAGACAATAGACAATAGACAATAGGTGCAGGAGTCGGCCATTCGGCCATTTGGCCCTTCGAGCCAGCACCACCATTCAATGTGACCACGGCTGATCATCCACAATCAGTACCCCGTTCCTGCCTTCTCCCCATATCCCCTGACTCCGCTATCTTTAAGAGCCCTATCTAGCTCTCTCTTGAAAGTATCAAGAACCGGCCTCCACCGCCCTCTGAGGCAGAGAATTCCACAGACTCACCACTCTCTGTGTGAAAAGGTGAAAAGAATACAGAAGCATGAAATCCCACACCACCAGGTTCAGTCTGAAGAAGGATCCCGACACGAAACGTCACCCATTCCTTCTCCCCAGAGATGCTGCCTGATCCGCAGGAAGCGAGCGGGCAAGATCATCTCTAACCCCTCTCACCCTGGCCACAAACTCTTTGAATCACTTCCCTCTGGAAGGCGACTCCGGACTGTCAAAGCTGCCACAGCCAGACATAAAAACAGTTTTTATCCACGAGTAGTTGCTCTACTCAACAGCCAAAAATCTGTAGCCTCCCTTAGATCTGGTATTTTGCCTGGGTCTGGGTGTCTGGGTCGTTCCGGGTCATTCTGTGATGGTCTCGGCTGCATCACACTCACAACTGTTAAGGCTGGTTTATTTTTACAAATTCAAGATTCATATCATTACTCAAATTCAAATTCCCATCTAGGGTGGTGGGAATTGTGTCTGAATCTATGGTCTAGACCAGTTTCATAACCTAGCCACTGCACCGTCACTCATGCTAACGAGCAGTCTAACGTTAGACAGAAAGACTTTGATCTTCTCACACAAGATGATATTTCTTCTGATCTAATTCCTGGATTACTTTAAATATAGAATAGAATAGAATAGAATGCAATTTATTGTGATTCAAACCTAGGTTTGAACGAAATTCTATTTCTAGTTTTTTACATTACAAAACAATCCAAGACCCACACTTAACACAGTTTATATAAACATCCATCACAGTGAGTCTCCAACATCTCCTCACTGTGATGGAAGGCAAAGTCTTTATCTCTTCCCTTTGTTCCCTCTCCCGTGGTCCAGCAGTCCAACTGCAGTGTCGAGACGAACTGGGGCTCCGATGTTAAAGCCCCCGGTGGGCGATGGTAAGTCCTGAGGCCGTTTAAGCCACGCGGGGCGATGTTAGGCCCCGGCTCCATGTCCTTAAACCCGCGATTCCAGCGGGAGAAGTTGCCGTTGCGGAGCTTGGAAAAGTGGTCTCCCACCAGGGACTTGGAGCTCCCGATGTTCCCGTCCACCGGGTCTGCAGCCGGTGCCTCTGAACTCCACAAGTCGGGTCGCAGCCGCACGCCACCACAGCTGTTCCCGCTCCGAAGTTGGCCAGCTCCGCGATGTCAGTTCCGCAGGCTCTGCAACTGGAGCCCCCAGGTTAGTCCCGGCCGCAGGTCTCCGCCGGCTCCACGATGTTAGGCCCAACGACATCCGAGATCCGACAGGGAATAGTCGGGTCCCCGCACAGGGAAGAGATTAACGGTTTCCCCCACAGCCCCCCCCCTCCCACCCCCCTCATATACACAGCTAAAAAAAAAATAATAAAAAACTCAAAGACTACATTTAACAAGACAAAAATACAAAAATTTATTTTTTTAATTAAGATTAAAAAATAATTATTAAAAAATAAAAAAAGACAGACGACTGTAGTCGAGCCGCTGCTGTTAGGCGCCGCCTCTGTACCAATATTTTACTCCTCCCACGTCCTGTTTTGGGTAAGATGGGCCAGATTTCAACAAGACCTCCTGAAGGCGAGACATTAGTATTTGCCCCTGCTAGACTGCGGGCATGGCAAACGCAGGCAGGCAGATTTATTCAATTTGATGAGGCCCCACAGAGAGAGAAAGGCAGCGCTGGGTAAATATTTAATGCCCAGGAATACGAAGCACATTGGAAGCAAAACGTACAGGTTATAAAAAACAAGGAGACGCTGTTCCCTTTAAAGTGATCAAATTAACCTGTATGTGTGGCTGTGTCTGTCTCTGTACACAGGTATGTATTTGTTTGTGTGTGTGTGTATCTGTGTCTGCATGTGTGTGTATCTGTGTCTGCATGTGTGTATGTGTGAGTGTGTGTGTGTGTGTGTGTGTGTGTGTGTGTGTGTGTGTGTGTGTGTGTGTGTGTGTGTGTGTGTGTGTGTGTGTGTGTGGGTGTGTGTGCGTGTGTGTGTGTGTGTGTGTGTGTGTGTGTGTGAGAACGTGTGGCTGTGTGTATGTATGCGTGCGTGAGTGTATCTGTGTTTGCATGTGTGTGCACCTGTGTGTTGCGTCTATGTGTGTTTGTGTATATCGGCGTCTGCATGTGTATGTGTGTGTGTGTGTCTATGTGAGTGTATGGTTGTGTGTGTGTGAGTGTGAATGTGTGTGTCTCTATTTGTCTGTGTGTATGTGTGTATTTGTGTGTGTGTGTCTCTAATAGGGGACATGAGAATTAAGGGACAGAAGTTTAGGGGTAACATGAGGGGGAACTTCTTTACTCAGAGAGTGGTGGCTGTGTGGAATGAGCTTCCAGTGAAGGTGGTGGAGGCAGGTTCATTTTTATCATTTAAAACTGAATTGGATAGTTATATGGACAAGAAAAGAATGGAGGGTTATGGTCTGAACGCAGGTGTATGGGACTAGGGGAGAATATGTGTTCGGCACGGACTAGAAGGGTCGAGATGGCCTGTTTCCGTGCTGTAATTGTTATATGGTTATATGGTTATAATAGAATGCCTTTTATTGTCATTCAAACAGCTTGGATTGAACAAAATTGCATTTTCTACACTTTAACAATTACAAAAAAAAACCCAAGACACACACTTAACACAATTTACACAAACATACATCACAGTGAATCTCCAACACCTCCTCACTGTGATGGAAGGCAAAGGTATTTTCTCTTCCCTTGTTCTTCTCCCACGGTCCAGCAGTCCAACTGCAGCGTTGAGGCGAACTGGGGCTCCCGATGTTAAAGTCCCCGGCGGGCGATGGCAAGTCCTGTAGCCATTTAACCCGCGCCGGGCGATGTTCGGCCCCGCTCCGTGTCCTTAAAGGCAACCGCGATTCCAGCGGGAAAACTTGCAGTTGCGGGAGCTACGAGGAGCGGTCTCCCCCCAGGGACCCGCGAGCTCCCGATGTTCCTGTCCACCGGGCCTGCGGCCGGAGCCTCTGAAGCTCCGAAGTCGGGTCACAGTCGCACGCCACCACAACTCTCCCCGCTCCGAAGTCGGGTCACAGTCCCGCGCCACCACAGCTCTCCCCACTCCGAAGTCGGCCAGCTCCACGATGGCGAGTCCACAGGCTCCGCGACTGGAGCCCTCAGGTTGGTTCCGGTTGGAGGCCGCTGCCAGCTCCACGATGTTAGGCCCAACGACACCGGAGACCCGACAGGGAAAAGTCAGGTCCCCGCACAGGGAAGGGATTAAACAGTTTCCCCAACCATCCCCCCCACCCCCCCCCCCCCCCCCACATATACATAGCTAAAAACTAATAAAAATTAGAATCAAATCGTGTGTGTGAGTATATGTGTGTGTGTGTGTACATACGTGTGAGGGTAAGTGTGAGTGTGTGTGTGTCTGTGTGTGTGTGTGTGTGTGTGAGTGTGTATGTGAGTGTATGTGAGTCTGTATGTGTGTGTGTGTGTGAGTGTATGTGTGTGTGTGTGTGTGTGTGTCTGTGTGTGTGTGACTGTGTGTGGGTGTGTGTGTGTGTGTGTGTGTGTGTGTGTGTCTGTGTGTGTGTGTGTGTGTCTGTGTGGGTGTGTGTGTGTGTGTGTGTGTGTGTGTGTGTGTGTGTGTGTGTGTGTGTGTGTGTGGGTGTGTGTGTGTGTGTGTGTGTGTGTGTGTGTGTGTGTGTGTGTGTGTGTGTGTGTGTGTGTGTGTGTGTGTGTGTGTGTGTGTGTGTATATATTGTGTGTGTGCGTGCGTGTGTGTGTGTGTGTGTGTGTGTGTGTGTGTGTGTCCATGGTGGGGGTGGTGCATGGCGATATGACAGGTTAACAAAGTCCTTTTCAAAAGGAAGTATGTTTAAGGAGCAGGAATGCAGGGAATAAATCCTCACGTGGCGTTCTGTGCTGCACTGTGTATCTGTAAACTAAACCTAGTTTATTTGTATCTCCAAACTAAAGGAAAGTAAACTTGCCAATGTTGGGATGATGCAACAGGCCAGTATAGAGGCTGGAGTCAGTGTAACACAGGCAGCCCTGAGGACTACATGGGTAGCAGAGTGCAGAGGTTAAGAAGAGATTTCAACACAAGAGATGTGAATGTTGAAATCAAGGACTGGGGTCAAGAGCAGACATCACAGAGGGCATGTCGGGTTCATGAATAAAGTCATGCAGCCGGTAGCAAGGCTGTACGGTGTTCAGAGTGTAGGCTGCGATGTCGAAGGGACCTTGAGACCAGAGGATCAGGGAACAATGTTGCCTAAGTCATATTATGTGTGGTGATGCTTTGTGCAGAAGATGTCAGCAGCTTTGGCATGTCTGTTTGCTTGTCTGTCTCAGATGTGTCCAGGGTTACAATGCAACCCAGTCAAGTGAAAGATTGTCAGGAAACACAAATTACTGCAACTGCTCTCCCCGTATAATCAACGCCAGAGAACCAGCTGTGAATAGTGCCCCTTGGACACAAGAAGCTGGAGTAACTCAGCGGGACAAGCGGCATTTGGAGTTTAGAAGGATGAGGGGGATCTTATAGAAACATATAACATTATAAAAATGCCGGACGAGCTAGATGCAGGAAAAATGTTCCCAATGTTGGGCGAGTCCAGAATCAGGGGCCACAGTCTTAGAATAAAGGGGAGGCCATTTAAAACTGAGGTGAGAAAAATCTTTTTCACCTAGAGAGTGAATTTGTGGAATTCCCTGCCACAGAGGGCAGTGGAGGCCAAATCACTGGATGGATTTAAGAGAGAGTTAGATAGAGTTCTAGGGGCTAGTGGAGTCAGGGGATATGGGAAGGAAGGCAGGCACGGGTTATTGATTGGGGACGATCAGCCATGATCACAATGAATGGCGGTGCTGGCTCAAAGGGCCGAATGGCCTCCTCCTGCACCTATTTTCTATGATTCTATGTTTCTATGTTTCTATCTCTGGAGAGAAGGAATGGGTGACGTTTCAGGTCGAGACCCTTCTTCAGACTAAGAGCCACAGGAAAGAGGAAACTAGAATTATAGACGGTGATGTAGAGAGATAAAGAACAATGAATGAAAGATATTGAATGCAAAGAAGGAACAGCAATAAAGTAACAGGCCATTGGTAGTTGTTTGTAGGGTGAAAATGAAAAGCTGGCACGACTTGTGTAGGGGAGGGATAGAGAGAGGAGGAATGCCGGGGCTCCCATGAAGTCAGGGAAATCAATCTTCATACCACTGGGCTGTAAGCTGCCCTAGTGAAATATTCAAATGCTGTTCCACCAATTTACATTGGAGTGTCCAAAGAGCCAACTAAGAATCTTGTGTGCGTGTATTGTCTTTCCGTTGACTGGTTGGGACACAACAAAAGCTTTTCACTCGGTACACGTGACACTATTTGTTCCGGGTTCCGGTGGGCGGCGCGACTCTCGTCAGCAGCGGCCTCTGCAGCCCGTCCGCGTTTTTATTATTTTTTGTCTATGTTTCTGTGTAGTTTTTGTTATTTTATGTTGGGGTGTGTGTGTGTGGGGGGAGGGGGTGGGGGTAACTTTTAAATCTCTCCCCGCACGGGAGACCCGACCTTTTCTTGTCGGGTCTCCGTTGTCGTTGGGGCTGCAACGAGGAGCGGCCTCCAACAGGAGAAGACCGGGGGCTCTGGTGCCGACGACTCACCTCACCGTCGCGGAGCTGGCCGAGTCCGGAGCGGGTGGAGCGGTGGTGGAGCGCTGCTGCCGCTGCTGCGGCCCGACCTCCGGAGATTCGGAGGCTGCAACTGCGGGTCTGGCGGACGGCGGCACCGGGAGCCCGCGGGTCCCTGGAGGGTGACTGCTTTTCAGGGCTCTCGCAACGGCGACTTCTCCCGCCCGAGTTGCGGGGTTGAAGAGCTCCTGGAGCGGGGCCTGACATTACCGCCCCGCGCGGCTTGGAATGGCCGCGGGACTCTGCGCGAGCGCACGCCGGGGGCTCTAACACCAAGACCCGGTGTGAGACCTCGCACCACCCGGCGTGGCTTTAATGGCCGCGGGACAATCGCCATCGCCAGCCGGGGGCTTCGACTTTGACTCTGACATCGGGGGGGGGGGGGGGGGGGGAGTGCAGTGGAGAGATAATTTTTTTGGCCTTCCATCACAGCTATGTGATGGATGTTTATGTAAATTATGTTGTGTCTTGGGTCTATTTGTTTGTAATGTATGGCTGCAGAAACGGCATTTCGTTTGGACCTCAAGGGGTCCAAATGACAATTAAATTGAATCTTGAATCTTGAATAAACTAAACTGATTCCCCAAAAGAGAGAATTCTGGAGACACAAACAAACTGCAGATGCTGGTTTACAAAAACAAAAAGACACAGAGTGCTGGAGTAACTCAGCGGGTCAGGCAGCATGTCTGGAGAACATGGATAGGTGATGTTTCGGGTAGGGACCCTTCTTCAAGAGTCAAGAGTATTTTATTGTCATATGTCCCAGATAGAACGATGACATTCTTAAGGGCCTGTCCCGCTTCCATGACCTAATTCACGACCTTCTTTACTCGTGGACATTTGTCATCAGGCTAGAAAAACGCCCTGACCTACTTGATGCCACGAGTGCCTACGACTAGTATCACGGCCTGCTACGACCTCCTACGACCTCCTCCGACCTCATGACGACCATGCTGCGAGTATAAGTCAAGGGCAAACTCGGCAGAGTTGGTCGTGAAAGTCGGACTGGGCCCTTTACTTACAGCAGCACAACAGAATATATAAATATACCACGTGTGGTTGTGGAGGCCAAGTCATTGGGTATATCTAAGGCGGAGATTGACGGATTCTTGATTAGTACGGGAGTCAGGGGTTATGGGGGGGAAGGCGGGAGAATGGGGCTGAGAGGGGAAAGTAGCTCAGCCACGATTGAATGGCGGAGTAGATTAGATGAGCTGAATGGCCTAATTCTGCTCCGATGACAAATGAACATGAAATCATACCATCCAAACCTTCAAATCTACACAGGGGTACAACAGGGCGGGCAAACGAGAAAAGAATCAGAACAGTCACGGTGGCGCAGCGGTAGAGTTGCTGCCTTACAGCGAATGCAGCGCCGGAGACCCGGGTTCGATCCCGACTACGGGTGCCGCCTGTACGGAGTTTGCACGTTCTCCCCGTGACCTGCGTGGATTTTCTCCGAGATCTTCGGTTTCCTCCCACACTCCAAAGACGTACAGGGTTTGTAAGTTAATTGACTTGGTAAATGTAAAATATAGTCCCTGGTGGGTGTAGGATGTGCGAGAATCGCAGGTCGGCGCGGACACGGTGGGCCGAAGGGCCTGTTTCAGCGCTGTATCTCTAAACTAAACTAAACCAAAGATTGCAGATGATAGTGTTTGAGCTACGGAGAAAGCTCAGATAACAATGGGCCCTAACGAGGCACACCAGGAGATCAGGAATGCATCCTTAGCGCATGAAAGGCCCGTCCAGTACTCTGATAACCGCGGGGAAGAAGAATCTGGTGGTGCGGGCTTTCAAGCTTCTCTATCTTCTGCCCGACGGGAGAGGGGAGAAGAGAGAATGACCTTGGCTGTGAATAGCCCATGATTATGTTGGCTGATTTTATGAGGCAACACCAAATATAGATGGAGTCAATGGTGAGGGGGGGGTGGGGGGGGGGGGGGGGGGGGGGGGGGGGGGGAGGTGAGAGATGTGGTGGGGGGGGGAGCTGGTGTGTGGGATGGATAGTTTGGTGAACAGATTTTAAACTTTAAAGGTAGACAAAAATGCTGGAGAAACTCAGCGGGTGAGGCAGCATCTCCAGAAGTTTCAGGTCGAGAGCCTTTAAACCTTTTACTGCCAGGGTGAGGTGTGAGGTGCAGTTTTTATCGGGTTGTACGCAAACTGCAGCTAGATAGACTTGACAATAAAGTACCGCTGAGCCCACAACTCTCAGCAATACCTGAAGTTAAGGCACAAACTTAAGCTGACTCAAAAGCTGCCTACCCCCCACACTGGATCCCTATCAGTTTGCCTACTGCAAGAACAGGAGTACGGAGGATGCCATCTCAACGGCACTTCACTCCGCCCTCTCCCACCTTGACAACAGAGACACTTATGTAAGAATGCTGTTCATCGATTACAGCTCAGCATTCAACACCATTATTCCATCAAAACTGATCACCAAACTCGGTAACCTGGGCATCGACCCCTCCCTCTGCAACTGGATACTGGACTTTCTAACCAACAGACCCCAGTCTGTGAGGTTAGACAAGCACACCTCTTCAACCCTCACCCTGAACACCGGCGTTCCTCAGGGCTGTGTGCTGAGCCCCCTCCTCTACTCCCTCTTCACCTATGACTGCACACCTGTACATGGTACTAACACCATCATCAAGTATGCAGATGATACAACGGTGATTGGCCTCATCAGCAGCAACGATGAGCTGGCCTACAGGGAGGAGGTCCAGCACTTAGCAGCATGGTGCGCTGACAACAACCTGGCCCTTAACTCCAAGAAGACCAAGGAGCTCATTGTAGACTTCAGGAAGTCCAGAGGCGGCACGCACACCCCCATCCACATTAACGGGACGGAGGTGGAACGTGTTTCTAGCTTCAGGTTCCTGGGAGTCAACATCTCCGATGACCTCTCTTGGACCCACAATACCTCTACTCTGATCAAGAAGGCTCATCAGCGTCTCTTCTTCCTGAGGAGACTGAAGAAGGTCCATCTGTCTCCTCAGATCCTGGTGAACTTCTACCGCTGCACCATCGAGAGCATCCTTACCAACTGCATCACAGTATGGTATGGCAACTGCTCTGTCTCCGACCGGAAGGCACTGCAGAGAGTGGTGAAAATTGCCCAACGCATCACCAGTTCCACGCTCCCCTCCATTGAGTCTGTCCAAAGCAAGCGTTGTCTGCGGAGGGCGCTCAGCATTGCCAAGGACTGCTCTCACCCCAACCATGGACTGTTTACCCTCCTACCATCCGGGAGGCGCTACAGGTCTCTCCGTTGCCGAACCAGCAGGTCGAGGAACAGCTTCTTCCCGGCGGCTGTCACTCTACTCAACAACGTACCTCGGTGACTGCCAATCACCACCCCCCCCCGGACACTTATTATTATTTATTCAAATCATTTGCTATGTCGCTCTTCCAGGGAGATGCTAAATGCATTTCGTTGTCTCTGTACTGTACACTGACAATGACAATTAAAATTGAATCTGAATCTGAAACAGCTGGAGTTAAGAGCCTGTCCCACTTACGCAACCTTTACAGGAGACTGCCGGCATCCGTCATAGGTCACCGAAAATGTTCAACATGTTGAAAATTCTTCGGCAACCAGAAAGACGTTACGACTCTTTGGAGACTTCTCACGACCATATGAGACCTGACACAACTGTACAGGCTGTATGGGCTTGAGAGGTCACCCGCGTCATGTTGCCAGGGGTCACCAGTATGGTCGTGAGAGGTCCCCGTAGAGGCGTAGCGTCTTGCTGGTCGCCGCTGAATTTTCAACATGTTGAAAATTTCAACGACCTGTCACGGGTGCCGTGCCGGCAGTCTCCTGTAGAGGTCTCGTAAGTGGAACAGGCCCTTAACTCAGCGGGACAGGCAGCATCTCTGGAGAAAAGGAATAGGTGATGTTTCGTTATCGAGACCCGTCTTCAGACTGAGAGTCGGGGGAAAGGGAAAC
This sequence comes from Leucoraja erinaceus, assembly GCF_028641065.1. Taxonomy (NCBI): domain Eukaryota; kingdom Metazoa; phylum Chordata; class Chondrichthyes; order Rajiformes; family Rajidae; genus Leucoraja; species Leucoraja erinaceus. Next base: position 459,248 of record NC_073421.1, read on the forward strand.
AAACGATAGAGACGGTGATGTCGAGAGGTGTAGAACAAATGATATATGATGATAAAGGAAACAGGCCATTGTTAGCTGTGTGCTGGGTGAAAACGAGTTGCAGACTCAATGAGAAGTTTAAGAAGGAACTCATGTAGATAGGGTGGTAAAGAAAGCTTTTGGTGTGCTGGCCTTTATAAATCAGAGCATTGAGTATAGAAGCTGGGATGTAATGTTAAAATTGTACAAGGCATTGGTGAGGCCAATTCTGGAGTATGGTGTACAATTTTGGTCGCCCAATTATAGGAAGGATGTCAACAAAATAGAGAGAGTACAGAGGAGATTTACTAGAATGTTGCCTGGGTTTCAGCAACTAAGTTACAGAGAAAGGTTGAATAAGTTAGGTCTTTATTCTTTGGAGCGCAGAAGGTTAAGGGGGGACTTGATAGAGGTCTTTAAAATGATGAGAGGGATAGACAGAGTTGACGTGGATAAGCTTTTACCACTGAGAGTAGGGAAGATTCAAACAAGGGGACATGACTTGAGAATTAAGGGACTGAAGTTTAGGGGTAACATGAGGGGGAACTTCTTTACTCAGAGAGTGGTGGCTGTGTGGAATGAGCTTCCAGTGAAGGTGGTGGAGGCAGGTTCGTTTTTATCATTTAAAAATAAATTGGATAGTTATATGGACGGTAAGGGAATGGAAGGTTATGGTCTGAGTGCAGGTAGATGGAACTAGGGGAGAATATGTGTTCAGCACGGACTAGAAGGGTCGAGATGGCCTGTTTCCGTGCTGTAATTGTTATATGGTTATATGGTTATAACTGCAGATGCTGGAAAATCGAAGGGAGACAAAACTGCTGGAGAAACTCAGCGGGTGCAGCAGCATCTATGGAGCGAAGGAAATAGGCAACGTTTCGGGCCGAAACTCAAAGGAAATAGATAACGTTTCGGGCCGAAACCCGCAAGGGTTTCGGGCTGAAACGTTGCCTATTTCCTTCGCTCCATAGATGCTGCTGCATCCGCTGAGTTTCTCCAGCACTTTTGTCTACCTGAGACTCAATGAGACAGCAATACCTTATGGTCTTGGCCAGCTTGCTTTACCAAGGTGCCCATCCGAATATGATGGTCTCTACACTGCATCAGAAGAAGTTAGCGCGGCACGCTGGCGCAGCAGCAGAGTCGCGGCCTCATAGCACCAGAGACCCGGGTTCGATCCTGACTACGGCTGCTGTCTGTACAGAGTTTGCACGTTCTCCTTGTCACCTGCGTGGGTTTTCTCCAAGATCTCCGGTTTGCTCCCACACTCCAATGACGTACAGGTTTGTAGGTTAATTGGCTTCTGTAAATTGTAAATTGTCCCTAGTGTGTGTAGGATTGTGTTAGTGTACGGGGCGATCGCTGGTCGGCACGAACTCAGTGGGCTGAATGCTGTTTGCATTCTATAACATATAACCATATAACCATATAACAATTACAGCACGGAAACAGGCCATCTCGGCCCCACAAGTCCGTGCCGAACAACTTTTTTCCCTTAGTCCCACCTGCCTGCACTCATACCATAACCCTCCATTCCCTTCTCATCCATATGCCTATCCAATTTATTTTTAAATGATACCAACGAACCTGCCTCCACCACTTCCACTGGAAGCTCATTCCACACAGCTACCACTCTCTGAGTAAAGAAGTTCCCCCTCATATTACCCCTAAACTTCTGTCCCTTAATTCTGAAGTCATGTCCTCTTGTTTGAATCTTCCCTATTCTCAAAGGGAAAAGCTTGTCCACATCAACTCTGTCTATCCCTCTCATCATTTTAAAGACCTCTATCAAGTCCCCCCTTAACCTTCTGCGCTCCAGAGAATAAAGACCTAACTTATTCAACCTTTCTCTGTAACTTAGCTGTTGAAACCCAGGCAACATTCTAGTAAATCTCCTCTGTACTCTTTCTATTTTGTTTACATCCTTCCTATAATTTTGTATTTCTAAACTAAATTAAACTAAATCTTTCCTTTTCACCTCTGGTTCTCGATTCCCGTATCCTGGGTAAAAGACTCCCCTCATAACTTTCATAAGATCATCAGTGATAAGAGCAGAATTAGGCCATTCGGCCCATCAAGTCTACTCTGCCATCCAATCATGGCCGATCTATCTCTCCCTCCTAACCCCATTCTCCTGGCTTCTCCCCATAACATCTGACACCCGTACTAATCAAGAATCTATAGAAGGGTCTCGAGCCGAAACAAGGCCTATTCCTTTGCTCCATAAATGCTGCCTCACCCGCTGAGTTTCTCCAGCTTTTTTGTCTACCTAAGAATCTATCTGCACTATCTCTGCCTTATAAATATCCACTGTCTTGGCCTCCACAGCTTTCTGTGGCAAAGAATTCCACAGATTCACCAGTTTTATATACCTCTATAAGCTTATGTGCTAGGAGCAGAATTAGACCATTCGGCCCATCGTCCACTCTGCCATTCAATTGTGGCTGATCTATCTCTCCCTCTCAACCCCATTCTCCCCATAACCCCTGACACCCGCACTAATCAAGAATCTACCTATCCCCGCCTTTAAAATATCCATTTTCCCTGGAAACTTTTTTTTCCACACAAAGGGTGGTGGGTGTATGGAACGAGCTGCCAGAGGAGGTAGTTGAGGCTGGGACTATCCCAACATTTATGAATCAGTTAGGCAGGTAGAAGGGTTTCGGCCCGAAACGTCGCCTATTTCCTTCCCTCCATAGATGCTGCTGCACCCGCTGAGTTTCTCCAGCAATTTTGTGTACCATCGATCTTCCAGCATCTTCAGTTCCTTCTTGAACAGGTACATGGATACAATGGGTTTGGAGGGATATGGACCAAAATGCTGGCAGGTGGGACTAGTGTAGCTGGGAAGTTACACTATAAGTTTATAAGTGCTAGGAGCAGAATTAGGCCATTCGGCCCATTAAGTTTACTCCGCCATTCAATCATGGCTGATCTATCTTTCCCTCTCAACCCCATTCTCCTGCCTTCTCCCCATAACCTCTGACACCCGTACTAATCAAGAATCTAAGCCTTAAAAATATCCATCAGCTTGTCCCCACATTCTCCGGCGCTGTGACGAATACGGTCTAAACCTGCCCAACCTCTCCCTGTAGTAGCTCAGGGGCGGGGGGTGGGTGGGCCGGTGGGTGGGCCGGTGCGGGGGGTGGGTGGGCCGGTGTGGGGGGTGGGCCGGTGGAGGGGTGGGGTGGTGGGGGGGGGGGGGGGTGGTGGGGGGGGGTGGGCCGGTGGGGGGGAGGGGTGGGCCGGTGGAGGGGTGGGCCGGTGGAGGGGTGGGCCGGTGGGGGGGGTGGGTGGGCCGGTGGGGGGGAGGGGTGGGCCGGTGGAGGGGTGGGCCGGTGGAGGGGTGGGCCGGTGGGGGGGTGGGCCGGTGGGGGGGGTGGGCCGGTAGGGTGGGTGGGCCTGTGGTGTTTTCTACAGCGTATAACTAACTCTGTGATCCCACAGCCCCGTTTGGATGTAGAGGGACTGTCAGTCGCTTCAACGACTGCGGCGCGCTCTTGAATAATGGCGGCCGCTGGTGACGGCAAATGAGGAGGTTGTGATGTTACGCGCGACAAGGTTGTTTATCTTCACGGCCCAGCGTTCGGCTGGTCAGTTAACGAGGAGACTCCTTCAGCATCCAGAAACGCAGCAACACACATTCCCCTCACTTCATTACCACTCCCTGGGTGTGTTCTTACCCGCGCATTGACTAATTTATTGAGCAGCTGCAATATCGTCCCGGCAGTCAATATAAAACACGGTTTGATTAAGCAGGCCCTATTCAAATGGAGCTCGTAAATCTAGCTCGCCGCCTGGTTTCGGCTGCCGAGGAAGTATTCTTCAAAGACCGACTGCTCCCATTTGAAAGAGAAATGATACTCTGTTTCTGTGAAACATCGCTTGCTTAAAACGGCCGTACTTGATATCCCTATGAGATAATAGACAATAGATAATAGGTGCAGTAGTGGGCCATTCGGCCCTTCGAGCCAGCACCGCCATTCAATTCATCCACAATGTGATCATTCGTCTGCGCTGAGGCCTAATGGCGGAGCTGGCGGCCTCCAACCTGCGACCGACCCCGAGGCTCCGGAGGCAGAGTCAGCCAGGACTCACCAACGAGAGGCTGGCCGTCTTTGGGGCTAAGGCAGCGGTGGCCCGACTAGCTGGTGCGGCGTTCTGGCTTTCGGCGGCAGCCTGGAGCTGATGCAGCGGGGCTCGGATCTGAGACTGCGGGACTCGGAGCTGACGCTGTGGCGTTCCAGCTTTCGGCGGCGGCGACATCACCACGGATGTCCGCTGGACTGGACAGCAGGATCTCCGGCCTGGATCGATCACCTCAGTGCAGATGGAGAACAAGGAGGGAAGAGACGGAGACTAAAGACTTTGCCTCCATCACAGTGAGGATGTGCTTGGTGAACTCACTGTGGTGGATGTTTAATTTGTGTTTATTGTATGTTTTGTTATTATTGATTCTCTGTATGACTGCAGGCAACATAGTTTCGTTCAGACTGAAAGGTCTGAATGATAAAAAAGGATCTATCTATCTATCTATCTATCTATCCCCCGTTCCTGCCTTCTCCCCATATCCCCTGGCTCCGCTATCTTTAAGAGCCCTATCTAGCTCTCTCTTAAAAGTATCCAGAGAACCGGCCTCCACCGCCCTCCAAGGCAGGGAATTCCACAGACTCACAACTCTGTGTGAAAAAGTGTTTCCTCGTCTCCGTTCTGAATGACTTACCCCTTATTCTTAAACTGTGGCCCCTGGTTCTGGACTCTCCCAATATCGGGAATATGTTTCCTGCCTCTAGCGTGTCCAAACCCTTAATAATCTTATATGTTTCAATAAGATTCCCTCTCATCCTTCTAAACTCCAGAGTGTACAAGCCCAGCTGCTCCATTCTCTCAGCATATGACAGTCCCGCCATCCCGGGAATTAACCTTGTGAACCTACGCTGGGCTCCCTCAATTGCAAGAATGTCCTTCCTCAAATTAGGGGAGCAAAACTGCACACAATATTCCAGGTGTGGTCTCACTAGGGCTCTGTACAACTACATCTATTGCGTCCGCTGCTCTAGATGTCAGCAGATCTATATCGGTGAGACCAAGCGGAGGTTGGGCGATCGTTTCGCCGAACACCTCCGCTCGGTCCGCAATAACCAAGCTGACCTCCCGGTGGCTCAGCACTTCAACTCCCCCTCCCACTCCGTCTCCGACCTCTCTGTCCTGGGTCTCCTCCATGGCCACCGCGAGCAGCACCGGAAATTGGAGGAACAGCACCTCATATTCCGTTTGGGGAGTCTGCACCCCGGGGGCATGAACATCGAATTCTCCCAATTTTGTTAGTCCTTGCTGTCTCCTCCCCTTCCTCAGCCCCCCTGCTGTCTCCTCCCACCCCCCAGCCTTCGGGCTCCTTCTCCTTTTCCCTTTCTTGTCCCCACCCACCCCCACCCCCGATCAGTCTGAAGAAGGGTTTCGGCCCGAAACGTTGCCTATTTCCTTCGCTCCATAGATGCTGCTGCACCCGCTGAGTTTCTCCAGCATTTTGTGTAACCTACAGAAGGACCTATTTGCTCCTCTACTCAACTCCTCTTGTTATGAAGGCCAACAGGCCATGATGTAGCAACAGCAGAGGTGGAGAGGTGAAGCAGCGGGCAATGCTGCTCATACATAGGTTCCTCAGTCCGTAACTGATAGGAGCAGAATTAGGCCATTCGGCCCATTGAGTCTGCTCAGTTTCAGTTCAGTTTATCGCCAGGTGCGCCGAGGTGCGGTGAAAAGCTTTTGTCGCGAGCTAACCAGTCAGCGGGAAGACAACACATGATTACAATCGAGCCGTTTACAGACACATGATGAATGGGAATAACGTTTGCTGCTGCAGTTGTAGTGGAGGTTTGAAAGGGTGGAGCGATTGTAATGCATGATTGCTGATCCATTTCTGGGGCAAACTGGCCTGGCTTGAGCTCCATCATAAGATCATAAGACACAGGAGCAGAATTGGCCCACTCGGCCCATCGAGTCTGCTTCGCCATTCAATCAATGGCTGGTCTATTGTTCCCTCTCAAGCCCATTCCCCGTCACCCTGCTCCATTCCCCTCCTCTGCACGCTCATCTCCCATCCCCTTTTTATCCCCCCTCTTCCTGGCCCGTGATGTCCCTGGCCCTCGAGGAAGGGGCCGGTGGTGGAGGGTGGGCCGGCGTTGGTGCTGGACGTGTTACAGAGAACCAAGGGGTCCCGGGGGGGGGCACCGAGAGAACAAAGGGGGACCATTAGGGACTAAATGGAATACTTTGCCATCACCCTTTATGTGGCGTCTATTTGCATACCTTGGGAACACGAAACAAAGAATATCAACATGACTTGTCACATATGACAATAGTATATCATATAAAGTATCATTCATCCATCCATTCCACCAATATCCCTCCGTCCTCTCCTCATCTGATACCCTCTTGTCTCCTTTTCACCTCCAGCCCTTGTCCCTTACTCCACCCATCAGTAAAATCAAACCCACCTCACCTGTATTCACCTATCACTCGCCCGTCCCCAACCTCTCTCTTCCAACTTCTTTTCCCTCCCCCCTCCACCACCACCACCACCACCACCTTACTCCAACAGTCCGAAGAAGGGTCTCGACCCAAAACGTCGCCTGCCCATTCTCCGCACAGTGCTGCCTGACCCGCTAAATTCCTCCAGCACTCTGTGTCCTACTCCCATTACTGTTTGCACGGTGTATCTATCCGACTGTTCACTAGTTACTATCCAGGGGCTAATGTTATAGACAATAGACACTAGGTGCAGGAGGAGGCCATTCGGCCCTCCGAGCCAGCACCGCCATTCGATGTGATCATGGCTGATCTTCCACACTCAGTACCCCGTTCCTGCCTTCTACATACTGCTATAGGGTGGAATAAATCACTGGTATAATTGGCAGTTATAAATTGGTAGAGTGCCACTTGGGATAATTGCACTAGTTTGCTAATCTGTTTAAGCCACATGGAAAATTGTGAGTGGTTTTGAGTGATTTGCGAGAATGACCCCATGGATTATTGGGTTAATATATGAGGAGCGTTTGAAGGATTTGTGCTTGTACTCGCTAGCATTTAGAAAGATTGGGATGTTTCCAGTGGTGAGAGTCTAGGACCAGAGGGTGCAGACTGAGAATAAAAGGGACACGCCTTTAGAATGGAGATGAAGAGTTTCTTTGGCCAGAGGATGGTGAATCTGCGGACAGAAGTGGAAGCCAAGTCATAGTATTATTTTACTGGATTGTATGCCAATGCATGTTCTCCAGAGATGCTGCCTAACTCACCAAGTTATTCTAGCCCTTTGGCTTTTTTCAACTGTACAGCAGCCAGTTTTTATAAAGAACATCACAAATTATTCCTGTTTGTGGGGTGGGAAGAGAAAATGGTGCTGTGCCATACTTCAAATAAAAGTCCATTAGTTTATGTAAAGGAGTCTAGTCTGACGCACTGTAACCTTTACTAGAGTCTTTAATATAGCACATGGCACACACGTCCCAGTACTGGCTGCACCCAGCCTTCAGGCGTACCAGGACACAATGGGAGGAGGAGAAGGGAGGAGATCATAGTTATACTGATATGAGAGGGCGTGTTAATGGTGATGAGGTAGCTACATTATAGGTTGCATGCATAAACCATCTACATCCTTTCCCATACAATTTAAACAGAGTTATAAGAACAGCAGGTTGATTATACAGGACCTGCAAAACTAGGCAAAGTCTCCGTAGCGATCCGGAGGTTTGACAACCCGACCCAAGCGAGTGCGCACAGCACCCTCACCCTCCCCACCCGAAAGAAGAGAGGGCAGAACGGGAACAGGAGCAGGGGGGAAGGAGAAGGGCAGCGGGGACCCCGGCTGCAAGGGGGAACCGGCAGGAGCTGGAGAACCAGGAGAGAGGGAAGGGGAGGAATGGGCGGCAGGCGGAGAGAGGGGGAGACGCGCAGGAGGAGAGCGGAGACCGGGAACCGACCAAGGCAGGCGGAGGAGAATAAGGAGCAGCAGGAGGAGTTTTCGGCTCTCTGACCGCCAACAGGTGCTGACGGCTGCGCCGGTAGACAGTGCCCTCATAGTCCACTAAGTAGGAACGCGGCGAATCGTCGACCCCCACCACGGTAGCGAGCTTGGAGAAACCGGTAGACGTCTGCAACCGGACGACCTGGCCTGGCAGTAGTGGGGAGAGAGGACGGCTGGACTTGTCGTGCGAGCGCCGCTGGATTTCGTGCTTTTGAGCGATCCGCTGCTGGACGGCAGAAGGCTGCAGGACCCTGGGCACCAGAGTTTGCTGGGCAATCGGCATCGGGGGGCGAATAACGCGGGACATGAGCCGTTGGGCAGGCGATTTAATGGTTCAGTCCCTGGATATATTCCGAAGGTTCAGCAACCCCTGGTAGAAATCACCGTTAGAGAGATAGGACTGTTGAAGCAGGTGCTTTGCACTGCGCACAGCACGCTCAGCCAGGCCATTGCTCTGCGGGTACTCCGGACTGCTGGTGTAGTGATCGATGTTCCACTTTGTAGCGAAGGCTTTGAACTCAGCGCTAGTGAACTGGCGGCCGTTGTCAGTCTGTAGCCGGACAGGGGATCCAAACGTTGCGAAGTGGCGACGGAGCTTGCTGATGACCATCTCCGAGGTGATGGCGGGGAGAAGGTCCACCTCGAACCAGCTTGAGTAAGAATCCACCAAAACGAGGTACTGCTTTCCACGCCATTCAAAAATGTCGGCAGCCAGCGAGGACCATGGCATGTCAGGGGCAGGCTGTTGTACCAGCGGCTGATGCTGCTGATGCGGGGCAAGAGAGTTGCAGTCCGGGCAGGAGGCCACTCTGGCCTTGATGTACTTCGCCATGCCAGGCCAATAGTACTGTTCCTGGGCATGCGAGACAGTGGCGTCAGCCCCAGGATGCCCCATGTGGGCAGCATTGAAGTACAGGTTGTATAGTGAGGCAGGGACGACAACTTTGTGGCCCTTGATGATAATGCCATCGATGAGCACCAGCTCATCACGAACCAGGAAGAAGGGGTGAATGCTAGCAGGTAGAGAGGTGCGTCTGACAGGCCATCCACGCCTGATGACAGCGGCAAGCTGTTGGAGATCGGGGTCGTCGGCGGTATGCGCAGCCAGGCATTGGAGCTGCTTGGAAGGGACGAAATTCACGATCAGCACCTGTAGGTCATCCTGTTCGAAGGGGTGCTGGACACGTGAGGTCCGGGGGGCCCGGGACAGCGCATCAGCCACATGCATCTCGGTGCCCCTTTTGTAGACGATTTTAAAGTCAAAGCGCTGCAGCTGCAGCATCATCCGCTGCAGCCTTGCGGGAGCAACGTGGATAGGTTTGTTTAGGATCGTCACCAGAGGTTGGTGATCCGTCTCGACAGTGAAACTGTTGCCAAAAAGGAAGTCTCGAAACTTTGAGCAAGCGAACGCAACGGCCAGCAGCTCCTTCTCAATCTGCGCGTAGCGCTGCTCCGTGTCCGTCATGGTCCTAGAGGCATAGGAGACCGGCTGTAGAGAACCATCATCGTGCGGCTGCAGGCAAGCAGCACCCAGACCAAAACGTGGGGCTTCACACGTCACCACCACTGGACGCTGTAAATCAAAGAACCTCAGAGTGGGTGTGCTGATCAACCTTTTCTTCAGCAGGTCGAAAGCTTGCTGGTGGTGTGGGGACCAGGACCAGGCAATGTCTTTTTTAGTAAGCTGTCTCAGGGGTGCGCTCAGCTCGCTGAGGTCAGGAATGAACTTTCCCAGGTAGTTGAGCATGCCCAGGAAGCGCTGTAGACCGGCAATATCAGTGGGGGCAGGCAGTTCAGAGATGGCGTTCGTCTTTTGCGGGTCGGGCTTCAACCCTTTGGCCGTGAAAATGTGGCCAACGTACGGGACCTCAGGTACACGGAAATGACATTTGGACGGGTTCAGCTTGAGATTTACCTGCCTGGCGCGGTCCAGGATTCTACTGAGGTTGCAGTCATGCTCAGCCACATCTCTGCCGTAGACCAGAATGTCGTCCACAATAATCGCACAGGGCAGACCTGCAAACAGTTGCTCCATGGAGCGCTGGAATACCTCGCTGGCGGAGTTGATGCCGAACGGCATCCGCAAGAATTTAAACCTGCCGTAGGGTGTACCGAAGGTTGTTAAGTCAGAGGAGCGTTTGTCCAGGGGTATTTGCCAAAATGAACTCCTGGCGTCGAGGACGGAAAACACCATTGCTTGTCCGACTTGGGCGGCGACGTCTTCAACGGTCCGCATTGGGTAGTGGGGCCGCTTGATTGCCAAGTTCAAGTCCTTGGGGTTGATGCACATCCGTATCTCATCCTTTCCTTTCTTCATCGTGGCGACCATGGTGGAGACCCACTCGGTGGGCTCGCTGACTGACACCAGAACTCCCATATCGACCATGTCCTTTAGCATAGCCTCTACCTTGCCCTCGAATGACACTCTATGTGGCGGGCGAATGACAGGCATCACGGAGGGGTCAGTTGCAATCTTGTACACTAGCGGCAGCTTCCCCAGCTTGCCGTCAAAAAGGTCTGGATACTCGGATAGCGGATCCATCACAGCTTGAACCCCGTGAACTGTCCGGTCGAAAGACACCAGACCGAGATCCTGGCAGGTCTGGTTGCTCAGCAAGGTGACACAGTCGCAATCCAGAATAAAGAACGACAGGTCACAGGATGATTTCTGCAGCACACAGTGGAAAGTGGCCCTCCCCACAGGTGTTAGTTCCTCTCCCCCATAGGCACGCAAAACAGAGCGATCGGCAGTCAACAGCTCATTATTCCTTATCTTGTTGAACAATGATGTTGACATAACATTCACTTTTGCACCAGTATCCAGCTTCGCAGAGAATGACTTGTTATTCACCGTAATGAGCACAGAAGGATCAGGGAGGCTAGAGTGGCTGTGAAGGAAAGTGTAAACACTTGACTCTCCCATGGAATATTCGATCACAGAGTCGTGGGCAGTGTCTGTAGTAGACTGAGAGTCCATCTCACTATCAAGTTGCTGAAGGTTGTTTAGGATTTGCCTAGTAGCTGGTGGAACTTTCCCACGGGAACGGCATGCGGCAGCAAAATGATTTGATTTCTTACAGAAATTGCAGGATTTTCCGAAAGCCGGGCACGGAGACTGCACGGGGTGGGCATAGTTACAATTCAAACACTTAGGTGCCCGCGGGTCCCGAGATGGACGGGCGGGCCGCGGTGTAGGGCGGGAACTGTCCTGCAAACGTCGTGGCCCTGTAACACCAGTCAGATTGACAGCGCGGCTGTTAGATCCCCTCACCCCATGTGTAGGGGTTACCACCTCAGCGATGCGACACGCATGCATTGCCTGAGTCAGTGTCAGGTCAGGTCATTGCAGCAAATCAGCACGTAACTTCTGGTCTAACATGCCAGTAACTAGAATGTTCCTGGTGAGCTGGTCACACATATTTTCGAAACGGCACCGCTGAGCAAGATAGCGCAGGTCAGCGATGAAACACTCGACAGGTTCTTCTGGCTGTTGCTTCCGCGTGAAGAACCTGGACCGCTCCAATATGCGGTTGGAGGGCAGGTCGCAAATCTCGGCAAATTTACGCAAAAGACATACCGGGTCGGCGGCAGATTCAGCTGGCACGGCGATCTGGCCGTTGGCATCCAGGACCTCTGGATCATAAACGAAAGCTCGAGCTCTCTTCATGGCATCGGGACCTGCTAGATTAAGCAGGAGGGAGGCACGGACCGCAGCAGGGGCATTTCTGTGCGCAATATTGACGAAGTGAGTGTAGTCCATCACAAACGTATTCCATCGCTCCGCAATGTCCGCATCAAAGACAAGGGGAGAGGGTTTCCTGCACGAGGAGGCCATCAGAACTGATAGGGAATACCGGGCAAATATAAAATAAAACCGGTAAACGGGAGACGCGAGTCTAACTAACTATCTGACACCATGTAAAGGAGTCTAGTCTGACACACTGTAACCTTTACTAGAGTCTTTAATATAGCACATGGCACACACGTCCCAGTACTGGCTGCACCCAGCCTTCAGGCGTACCAGGACACAATGGGAGGAGGAGAAGGGCGGAGATCATAGTTATACTGATATGAGAGGGCGTGTTAATGGTGATGAGGTAGCTACATTATAGGTTGCATGCATAAACCATCTACAGTTTACAATGACATTTTCACCTGATGGCAATGAACTAGTCAAAACTTCATTGGCGAGTCAAGAACCAGGGGTCACAGTTTAAGAATAAGGGGTAGGCCATTTAGGACTGAGATGAGGAGAAACGTTTTCACCCAGAGAGTTGTGAATCTGGAATTCTCTGCCACAGAAGTGATTTATGTGATCACAGAAAATTTAGCTCTTATTAGGGCTAAGGGAATCAAGGGATATGGGTAAAAAACTGGAACAGGGTACTGATTTTGGATGATCAGCCATGATCATATTGAATGGCGGTGCTGGCTCGAAGGGCTGAGTGGCTGGCTCCTGCACCTTTTGTCTATGTTTTCTATGTTTCTCCCCATATCCCTTGATTCCTTTAACCCGAAGAGCTAAATCTAACTCTTACTTGAAAATAGATTCCTATTAAACAGGAATTCACCTTAAACCTATGTCCTCTGGTTCTCGATTGCTATCTTTAAGAGCCCTATCTAGCTCTCTCTTGAAAGCATCCAGAGAACCGGCCTCCACCGCCCTCTGAGGCACAGAATTCCTCAGACTCACCACTCTCTGTGAGAAAAAGTGTTTCCTCGTCTCCGTTCTAAATGGTTTACCCCTTAATCTTAAACTGTGGCTCCTGGTTCCGGACTCCCCCAACATCAGGAACATGTTTCCTGCCTCTAGCGTGTCCAAGCCCTTAACAATCTTATATGTTTCAATGAGATTCCCTCTCATCCTTCTAAAATGTTATAGGACTATGAGATAAAAATGCACCAAACCAGTGTGGGCAATTTAAATTTAGGAGCTCGACCCAGTTCCGGCAACCACAAGGACAAAAGGACAAAGGACATTTATTGTCACATACACCAATTGGTGTAGTGAAATTTGAGTTGCCATTTGCAGCACAGCAATAAAGGTAAAACATAGCATTAAAGAATTGAACATAAAACATAACAACATTTGCCCACAATGGTTCCCACTGTGAGGGAAGGCAGCAAAGTCCAGTCCTCTTCCTCTTGTTCATCCATGGTCGGGCCTATTGAGGCCTCCGCAGTCGCCATAACGGCGGCCCGGTTTTCAGGC
>NC_073421.1:477500-482500 GCF_028641065.1 Leucoraja erinaceus
TTGTCTGAAGAAGGGTCTCGACCCGAAACATCACCTATTCCTTCTCTCCGTCGATGTTGCCTATGCATTCTCCAGCATTTTTTGTTTCCTAGTCTTTTCGCTGACAGGTTAGCACACAAGTTTGAAGCTGTACCTCGGTACACGTGACAATAATAAACTAAACTAAACTCACATACTCATCAACTCCCCTGTAATTCTCCACAGTCCACCGACACTTTACCTTGCACTAAACATTATTCCCTTAATCCTGTATCTGCACACTGTGGACGGCTCGATTGTAATCTTTCTGCTGACTGGATAGCAACAAAAGCTTTTCACTGTACCTCGCTACAAGTTTTACAAGTAAACTAAACTAAATTAATAATGGTTCTCACTTTAGATTTAGTTTAGTTTAGAGATACAGCGCGGAAACAGGCCCTTCGACCCACCGTCCCACCCGCTGAGTTACTCCAGCATTTTGTATCTACACAGAGATGGTGCCTGACTCACTGAGTTACTCCAGCACTTTGTGTCTATCCCAGTTTAGTTTAGTTTAGTTTGGCCTGGTTTATTTTAGAGATACAGCATGGGAACAGGCCCCTTGGTCCACCGAGTCCATGCCAATCAGCGATCTCTGTACACTAGCACTATCCTACACACTCAAGGGACAAGTTACAAATTTTACCAAAGCCAATTAACCTACAATTAGCCTGCACGTCTTTGGAGTGTGGGAGGAAACCGGAGCACCCGGAGAAAACCCACGCAGGTCACGGGGAGAACGTACAAACTCCGTACAGACAGCACCCGTAGTCGGGATCGAACCCGGGTCCGCACTGACCATCGATCATTAGTACAATTAACCTACTAACCCGCACGTCTTTGGGAAGTAGGAGGAAACCCACGCGGTCACAGGGAGAACGTGCAAACTCCACACTGACAGCACGCGAGTTTCAGGATCGCACACGGGTCTCTGGCGCTGTGAGGCAGCAGCTCTACCCGCTGCACCACCGAGCCGTTCTAACACTGCCCTTCAGGACCTCCCACAATTGGAAGATCTTTATTTTTTGGACAATTATTGGCTGGATTTCAAGCCAGCAGCATGATGTGTGTCACGGTGGCGCAGCGGTAGAGTCCCGGGTCTAATCATGGCCGCATGTGCTGTCTGTACGGAGTGTGTATGTTCTCTCCGTGACCTCATGGGTTTTTCCAGGGTCCTCTGCTTTCCTCCAACACTCCAAAGATGCACAGGTTTGTAGGTTAAATTGACTTGGGTAAAATTGTAAATTGTCCCTAGTGTGTGTGGGATAGTGCTTGTGTATGGGGTGATCGCTGGTCGGCACGGACTCAGTGTGCCAAAGGGCCTCTCTCCGCGCTGTATCTCTAAACTAAACTAAACTAAACTAAACTAAACTAAACTTGGATGGAAGGGGAGGAATCTCCTTGGGACATTTATCAAAATGGAGCCTGTGATATTTCCGGGACATTTCGGCAGCAGTATGTCCTTCAGTGGCACATTGGGAAGCAGCTGCCCAGCTTCTCTGCTTCAAAGAAGTTACCCATTGATTCTTCTACTTTTTATCGAGTCCACACAAGATTAGAAGTTGTTCAGCCAGAGTTGAACACGCATCTTGGCATCTGTACACAATGGTGTCTGCCTTGTCGCTTCTTGGGCATCTTGTGTGTGGTGGTGGTGGGAAGATCGGTGGAAACAGGGTCGCGACGTGAACGCTCTTTCCTTCACCCCAGACATTGAGTCATGTGGTGACACCCACATGGCCCAAAACATTATCTGCTCCTGAATCAGTGACGGAAAATGTCGTGGGTACATTTTACCAACCGTCACTTCAGACAAAGAATGTCCCACAGAGCAGCAAACACTGTCAGAACCTCCACCTGAAGTTACTGTTTAGATCATAGGATCAGAAGTGATTGGAGCAGATTGAGGCCATTCGGCCCATCAAGTCTACTCCACCATTCAATCATGGGTGATCTATCTCTCCCTCCTAACCCCATTCTCCTGCCTTCTCCCCATAACCCTTACACCTACTAATCAAGAATCCTATTCATCTCTGCCTTAAAAATATCCACTGACTTTTCTTCCAGAGTCTACTATGGCAAAGAATTTCATAGATTTACCACCCTCTGACTAAAGAAATTCCTCCTCATCTCCTTCCTAAAAGAACATCCTTTAATTCCAAGGCTATGACCCCTGGTCCTAGACTCTCCCACTAGTGGAAACATCCTCTCCACATCCAATCTAGCCAAGCCATTCAGTATGTTTCAATGAGGTCCCCCATTCTTCTAAACTCCAGTAAGTACAGACCCAGTGCCGACAAACGCTCAGCATAGGTTAGCCTAGTAATTCCTGGGATCATCCTTGTAAACCTCCTCAGGACCCTCTCCAGAGCCAGTACATCCTTCCTCAGATATGGTGCCCAAAATTGCTCACAATATTCCAAATGCGGCCTGACCAGCGCCTTATAAAGCCCCAACATTATATCCGTTTAGTTTAGTTTAGTTTAGAGATACAGCGCGGAAACAGACCCTTCAGCCCATCGAGACCGCGTTGACCAGTGATCCCCGCACACGAGCCTATCCTACACGTGCTTATACCAAGCTCATTAACCTACAAACCTGTACGTCTTTGGAATTTGGGAAGAAACTGGAGCACCCGGGGAAATCCCACGCAGGTCACGGGGAGAACGTACAGACTCCGTACAGACAGCACCCGTAGTCAGGATCGAACCCGGGTCTCTGGCGCTGTGAGGCAGCAACTCTACCGCTGTGCCACCGAGACACCCTGTACTTACTGCTCTGTGGGAAACTGACACTAGGATTGAGTCACAGAATCATGGATACAGCATGGAAACATGCCCTTGAGGGAGCGCAGCGTAGGTTCACCAGGTTAATTCCCGGGATGGCGGGACTGTCATATGCTGAGAGAATGGAGCGGCTGGGCTTGTATACTCTGGAGTTTAGAAGGATGAGAGGGGATCTTAATGAAACATGATTATTAATGTCTTTATGTGGGGGAAGAGGGCACGGTGCGGGGGATACCATCCTTCAGCCGCTTCCTGGAGAGGACACGACTATTATTCGAGTCGCGTCCTCGCCCCCCCCTTCCCCCCACAGCGGCCTACCTACTGGATTGGCGCGGCCTTTCCTGCCGGGATCGACCAGAGCTCCAGCAGCGGCGGGACAGCGCTGGAACATCGCGGGGCTGGCGATGCCTTACCGGGGGTCGCCGTCTGGAGCCCGGAGTGCTGGACCTGCTGCCGACATCCTGGAGCTGCGGTTTGCGGAGCTCCCAACGCGGGCGGCGCTGATCAACAACGCGGGGTCCTGCGACTCTGCCCGGCTCGGCCTGTGGACTCAGGAGCTGCAGACTCCGGCAGCGGGAGGCGGCTGATCAGGAGGTCCGGGCCGCTGAGGAGGAGGATGCTCACCGTCGGGGTTCGGCGTCGGCGTTCCACCAGCCCGGCGTGAGGGCCTGAACATCGGGCCACCCGGGGCGGCGACTGCGGGTGCTCGGAAGGCCCAGACCACGGATGAACATCTGGGAAGATCGGAGGGGAGGCTGGCTGGACTATGGTGCCTTCCTCACCTTGGTGCCACTGTGTTGTGTTGTGTCGTGGACTTTCTGTGTTTGTGCTTTTCTTTTTTTAATTCAATTCAATTTTATTTTTAATATGTTTTATTATTTATTATTTATTTATTTTTATGATACTGCCTGTAAGGAAAATTCATTTCATTGTCTCTAATTGAGACAATGACAATAAATTTGAATACAATACAATACAATACAATACAATTTGGACACGCTAGAGGCAAGAAACATGTTCCCGATGTTGGGGGAGTCCAGAACCAGGGGCCGCAGTTTAAGAATAAGGGGTGAGGAAATGAGGGAACACTTTTTCTCACAGAGAGTTGTGAGTCTGTGGAATTCTCTGCCTCAGAGGGCGGTGGAGGCCGGTTCTCTGGATACTTTCAAGAAAGAGCTTGATAGGGTTCTTAAAGATAGCGGAGTCAGGGGATATGGGGAGAAGGCAGGAACGATGTACTGATTGTGGATGATCAGCCATGATCACATTGAATGGCGGTGCTGGCTCGAAGGGCCGAATGGCCTACTCCTGTGCCTATTGTCTATTGTCTATTGAACATTCTTTCATCTTCCATCACAGTGGTGAATGTGCAGGAGTCGCTGTGGTGGATGTTCATGTTAAAATGTATTTTGTGTGTCCCGTTGTATATTATAAGCATGACTGTGTGGCAAATCAAATTCCTCGTGTGTTGCAAAACATACTTATCCAATAAAGTATGATTATGAGTATCAACTACAGCTTCCACTCCTCGCCATCTCCGTCAAATACTTTCAGTTCAATTGGAAACATTTGCAGCGAAGCTTTTTCAGAATGATTCAAGTTGTTACGCGGTCCTGAGATTAGGAGATGCGTTGAAAGGATGCATCCTCTCCATGACCTCACAGGAAGAGCACACGTGATAGTTTCCCTTCGACAGACACAAAATGCTGCAGTAACTCAGTAGGTCAAACACAGTGACACAGTAGTGGAGCTGCTGCCTTCCGGCGCCATAGTCCCGGGTTCAATCCCCGCTCCGGGTACGGAGTTTGTACGTTCTCCCTGCGACCCGCGTGGGTTTTCTCCGGGTGCTCCGGTTTCCCCCCAACACTCCAAAGACGTACAGGTTTGCAGGTTAATTGGTCCGGTGTCAATTTAAAAGTGTGTAGGATAGTGTAGGTGTGCAAGGATGGCCGGTCGGTACGGACTCGGTGGGCCGAAGGGCCTGTTTCTGCACTGTATCTCTATAACTTAAAAAAATAAATCTCTTGAGAATATCTCTTGAGGTGATGTTTTGGGTTGAGACGGGACTCGTCTTCAGACGGAGTTTCCACTAATCGCATTCCCGTATCCCTCCGTTAACACCTCTTCCCCACCCCAACAATGGGATGGCACGGTGGCGCAGCGGTAGAGTTGCTGCCTTACGGAGCTTCCAGCGCCAGA